>NW_026885334.1:0-6620 GCF_032173495.1 Musca vetustissima | reverse complement strand
GTAAAAATATCACAATAACAAGTCAATATTTCAAGGCTTTTTGTGGATTTAAAGTAACAAAAAATTCGTTAATTGCGATCGGTTTGAACGTTTTTAATCGCGTTTTTAACAAAGAAAATAATATAAGCGTCGAATTCCTTTAGGATTTCCCGCATATATATTATTATCTTTATTTAATTCTGTCCAGAACCTCAGATTAGTTATGTTCATCTAAACGCCAAAACATAACTGGAACTTTGCCCAGTATCATATTCGAATTAAGCGCTGCATCCATATCAAATAAATTTTACATTTGTAAAATCTCGCCTTGTTTTTTATGGAATACAAATTTTATTATTTAATTTCTAAATAAAAACAATAAACTTATTTTTTATTGAGAAATTAAATAATAAAATTTAATATTTCTTATCAACAAGGCGTGATAAAATGTTTTTTATGTTTTCAACAAATTTGATATGATTTTTGTGTTTCAAGTTTGTTCTTTCGATATTATTCTGCATTTTTGAATAAGAAATTTTACAGGTCGCTTGGGAATGAAATTTGAAAAAGAAAACTTTTGGGATGAAAATTGTTTTAAAAATAACCTTGAGGGCACTCTTATCAGACATCTATGCGAAATCTAACGTTGCTGTCTCAGCTGTAATTCATTTCGTTGGAATGCGTGGTATATTCAAGAGAAGTACACACCCAGCAGCAAGAAAAAAACTTTAAAAGTTTGACCGTCATTTTTACCATTTACCCAATTTTTTTATTTCAAGGTCGTTCGACAACATTGTCATACTGAGTCGTTATCATGCTATGACTTAATTTGTCTACAAGTTTTTTAATTTTGTTTTTTTTTTTTTACACACAAAAATATCTACTAGACATGTTTCTTTTCGTTTTATTGTGGCGATTGATAATCTCGAACTGATGGAAAAATAACTAAAAGCATTGGTTTGCTGTGTGTATGTGGACATTGACACTCGGAGTGTTGAAAACTACAACATTTGTAATTTTGAGAAACGAAAAACGGCTATTTGCGTCACCAACATTTGGGATGTTATAAATGATAATTAATCTAATAGCTAATTTATATTTCGATTCATTTCTGTAGAATTGTTAGAAGATTGATGTAGAAGTATATGGGAAACGGAATATTGAAGGGCAACATCGAATAGTTAACTGAGGCCAATAATACTCCCATTTTAGTTAACTCTAAACCTTATTTGCAAAAATATAGAGTAAGTGACGCAAATGTGGTATGGGTAATGGGTATAGTCACTTTTTTCGTAAATTGAAAATTTTATAATAACCAAAACATGCTGAGTACTTCGATATATATATATATAGCAAAGAACTGTTTAATTTTTGTAAATCACGTTTAGAATCAGTACCAAAAAATTAAAAATCTTCATGTTTTGTCGCCACACTGTGGTGCAGGGTATTATACCACCCCCTTCCTATATTTTAATTTTTCAAGATTTTCAATGGGCTGGTAAATCAATACCAATGCTTGTTAAGATTTGTAAGATTTAAAAGAGAAGAAAAATAATTTACAAACAATTTTTGTTATTGTTTTGTTGTTGTTTTTATACCCTTCACCACACTGTGGTACAGGGTATTATGTCTTTGTGCATATTATTGTAACAGGCAAAAGGAAACGAGATAGACACATGGTTCCTTTTGAGAATATGCGAAATTTGGTACAGCGTACAGAATTAAGCCTAGAACGACGTGTGTTAAATTTCCTTAAAATCGGTTCAGATTTAGCTTCCATATATATTTTCGTCCGATTTAAGGTAAATGTGTACCAAAGTACCAAAGCACTAAAGTCCCTCTATATTTTTCGATTTGCATGAAATTTGGCACAGAATACTGAATTAGGTCCGGAATGATGTGTGCCAAGTTTCGAGTAAATCGGTTCGGATTTAGATATAGCTCCCATATATATTTTCGTCCGATTTAAGGTAAATGGTGTACCACAGTCCCTATATATCTTTCGATTTGCACGAAATTTGGTATTTCCTACTGAATTCGATCTAGAATGACGTGTGAAAATCGGTTCATATTTCGATATAGCTTCCATATATAGTTTCTCCCGATTTTAGGCAAATGGTGCACCAAAGTCCCTGCAAATTAGCAAGAATATTGGCATAGCGTACTAAATTAAATCTAGAATGATGTGATGGTTTTAAGCAAATTGTACACTAAAGATCCATACCATAGTTCGGTTGACTATGGTATGGATCTCTGGCAGGTTAGCTTGAAATCGGTTCAGCTATAGATATAACTTAGCTTCCATATATAATTTCGACTTATTTATGTTAATTGTACGCCAAATATTCAATGGGTGTCTGATTGACGTCTTTTCGATTTGCACGAAATTGGGCATTGCGTTTTGAATTAAGCCTAGAACGTTGTGTTTTAAATTTCGTGAAATTAGGTTCAGATTTAGATATAGCTCCATATATATTTTCGTCTGTTTTTGTGTAAATGGTGCACCAAAGTCCCTATTTATCCTTCCATTTGCACGAAATGTGGATTTATAAGTAAATGAAGAACTCAAAATGTGGCCGAACATGTGACAAGTTTCGATGAAATCGGTTTAGGTTTTGATATTTTGCTTTAAATTTATTTACATAATTTTGTCCCATTGTAAGAAGCAACTCTATATCTGATCAAAATTTAGTATAGGTTGCAGAATGGCATGTTTTATTTCATCTTAATGGTCCTTCAAAAATGCGACGTCTATTAGGATCCCATCTGTTGAATATACCCAAAGTGGTGAAGGGTATCATACAGTCGACTCTCGTATGAACTAGGATTATTGATTTCGCCCTAAAATTAACAAAATAGTGGACCTTTGAAAAAATATTTTTGGAAAATCGCCGATTTTTTAGCAAAAACCAAGTTAGAAAATAAAGAAGATCTTCACCGATTGGCTTTATCCTTGTTCATACGATAGCTATACACTCACAGAGAAACGTGTAAAAATTTGGAATCGATTGGGTTATTAGCTTTTGAGTTATAGTCCCGCCATTCGTAAAAAAAATTTAGAGAAAAACGCGTTTAAAGTTTCACTTGATGCTGACACAATAAATCGGCTATATCTTCTAGAGTTCTTTAGATTTTCACTTGAAGTTTTGTAGGAACATTCATTAATTGGTGTAGATTCGAATTATATCAAAAATGCAGAGGATGGGGGCCCTTAAATCGATTTATATCAATTTGTCCCATTGTACACAAATGACTCTTAATCTGCCGAATGAATTTATCTAATTTAACATAGGTTTCAGAAAGGAATGTTTATGGATTGATGTTAGTCCGATCACTTATAGATAAAGACCACATATTTAAATTAATTCAATTTCTTTCAATTTTCCTTCGAAAAGGCGACATCTGTTAGGATACATATGTAGAATATTCCAAATGTAGTGAAGGGTATCATATAGTCGGCCCTGTCCGACTTTACTATTTTCCTTACTGTTGTTTTTGTTTTCAGTGGAGAAAATTGGTACAAACTCAAAAAATTGGCTTAAACACTAAAGATTTCTAAGATTTTTGACGTTTATAAATGAGTTTTCAATCTTCTTCTGGAAATGAGACAGAAAGTCGACTCTCTGAAGGGATCCTTTCTGTCCCATTTCCAGAAGAAGATTGAAAACTCATTTATAGGATGTCAAAGTATTTTAAAATAATGTTCGCCATAAAATTTTACTATATGTTTTCGAGTAGACCAAAACTCAAAAATCAGCTTAAACGTCAAAAATCTTTGAAATCGTTAGTGTTTAGACAATAATATTTCTCACATTTATATCAGTAATATTTCCAAAGACTCTTGGAAATGTCTTGGAAATGGAAAATATTAGCTTCCGTACCGAAGTAAAATTTTAAAATGCCTACACACGTGCCTTCTATTTTTGGCCTCTCTATCATAATTTGAAATTTTTTGCACAGTGTTGCAAATGTAAAACCATTGTATCCGGAATGCCGAATCACATCTACATCTAGTTGATAAGGCGCCTAGGACCATCAAATTAATTGCAATGGACCATTAAAAAAAAATACCGAAAACGTGCAATTAGTCTATGTCAAAACATGGACCATTATTTAAAAACCTTAAAAATGCCGAAAATGTGCAATGAAAATTTTAAAACATGGACTTATATATCAAATTTTTGCAAAATATCAAACCAAATTCCCCAAAATATCGAATTATAGACGTTAACCTCTATATGGAGTTTACCCCGAAACATTGTCTGTTTAGGGCGATTTTCTACCCAATGAAAATCCAAAATATTAAATACTAAAATACTGAATATTTGAGATACCGTTAAACGAGGGTCATACCAAATTGGACCACTATATTCCAGTTGCCTAATTTGAAATAGAATTTTTTCTATCTATAATATATAGTTTGTATGGTCTGCAACGAATTCTTCCAGGTGCTCCAAATTTAATATATACTCCACCCTCAAGTGTATATATTAACAAATTGTTCTAAAGATGTTTTAAATCTTCCAAAAACTCGGAACGCCAAATTGCCGTCGCCTCATTTCTGTTCTATATATATTTAATGGGATCTGCCGATGTTATAGTTATGAAACCCCTTAAGACATGTTTATGTTCTGACACAATTTAATGTCTACTTCAATCTATACATTTTAAATCTGCAACCAGCCAATTTTTTACTCACATATTCTAAAAATGATTCTGGCGCTAAAAATGTTTAAACAACTTACAAAATTTCACTCCTCTCTTAACTGATATTTTCCTACAGAACATACTTTTTAATAAACAATTATACATACCAACGTGTGTAATCCTTTGTATGAACTGACGTGAGCCTATTATTATGTCAACTAAATACGACCATCATTAATACTTTAAAAACCAGTGAGCGGAGCAGTCGGACGGGCTCTACATAACTACCACGGAACTCAAACTTTCTGTGAATGTTTATTCCGATCCTGGGCAATATTTCGTGATATTTGCACCCTCTTGCCCGATTAGAGGTAAACAGCACCTCTTCCTTACACTGACATATTTTCCAAATATTACGAGTATTCAGTGCAGCTATTGTCCAGATTCCCTTCATCATGGGTTGTGTTGTGATGTTCGGCTTTCATTTGTGGCCTATAGATCGACTCGAAAATAACACAAAAATTAAGTTTTCGGTCCATTTCATCCCAAAATTTCTATCTGATTATCAACGAAAATTATAAGCGTTGTCCTTGACCATAAGTGGAACCTCATGGAACATTTCAAAGCGATCAACGCTATAGAGTGATAATGGTTTACTTTGTTATACGAATACGGAGATACCTTTAAATATTTAGGTGTAACTCCCACATTCGAGCACATACAGCAATATAATTGGTATTAATTTAAAGGTCAACCACTCCTCTTGGATATAATATCAACTTCTCGGGTCTATGTCCGTCAGGGGTAAATATATTCACTATAGAATAAAAATTTTGTAATTTTTCACACAAAAGTCAGGGTCCATTTGACCCGGTAAATATTGTCCTATCTTTATCAAAACAGGCATGCTTATTCTTTGCATCGATCCCCTTCTCCATGCAAAATTTCATGATGTTCGGGCTATTATTGCGGCCTCTGAAGATATCAGAAAAAGCGACAAAAATTAAGTATTTGGTCCATTTCATCACCTAAATATTAACCGATCTTTTCCAAAAGCAATAGGGGTCTTCATTGGCCAGAACCCATCAAACATGCTAAATTTCGTGAAGATTGGTCCATAACTGTGGCCTGTATCGTGTTTACAAATTATAATGGACGGACACAAATGTCTAGATCGACTCAGCTAGCGTTACAAACTTTTGGTGCTGCACAAAGCTATAATACCCTGACAACATAGTTGTGTAGGGTATAATGAATAATAAATTTTCCAATAAAAATCCCGAGCACAGAATTTAAAGTTTAACAATTCACACCATAAATCATGAAAATATCGTAAAAAATGTCATTTTTGTCTACTCTGACAAAAATCATGACAGCAACATCTGATCTGTTGACGATGGAGGGGTTTTCGTGTGGAATGGGAGATGGTGTGTCTCCTCAAATGATGAATTATTTGGAAGTTATTGCTACTTGCCAGTTCTTTGTTGTGCGCCTGTACGTCTATCTGCTGCCTGTCGCCAACCCCCATGGTATTGTTGAACACATCAGTTGACACAGTTCGGATATTATGGAAAATGGTGATGAGAAGTGGTGGTGGTGTTGTACTTAAGTTTAACGACAGCCAACATCATTATCACCATCGTCATAATCATGTTCAACAGATTTGTTGACACATCAATAAAAATGGTGTGCAATTTTTTGTTGTTGCTTCTCTTGTTTTGTTTCATTCAGTTTTTTTATGTTTTAGGTACTTTTATTCGGTTAATTTAAAATTTCGAATACATAGATTTAGCAGGCTGCAAAATATGTGTACATGTTTTTAGTATATACAAAATATTTTGGAAAAAATCGATGTTTAAAATCCAAACAAAATTTTAAATAATTAAATAATACGTCAAACGGATCAGAAATTTCCAATGGAGGCTACTCAATAATTAAATGATGCAAGGGCACATAAAAAATGTAAATATCCACGCAAATGGAGAAAAAATATT
>NW_026885333.1:0-63660 GCF_032173495.1 Musca vetustissima | reverse complement strand
ACGAATGGAGATGAAGGTTAGCCCTTTTTTGGTTCAGAGTTTATGACCACTCATTGTTGGTGTTGTTGTTTTTGTCGATTTATTATTGGTGATGATAATAGTGTTCCATTACGTTCCCCCTTTTTTTTACCAAACCATCTCTAACCTTATATTAAATTTCAAAATTTTAATGAGTTGTTGTTTTTGTGTGCCTTTAACTTGTCCTATACAAGAAAGGGCTATCATTAAAAACAAGATTGAACGAATAAAATAAAATTATAAAGGGAGCACAAAAAAGAGAGCCTACAGAATAAAACCAAAAAAAAAACTAACCCCAAGAAACCTGTCAAGGAATTATTTGTTGTGAAGAAACCCTTCGGATTTTTTTATGACATGATTTTTTGTTCGTTTTGATTGCTGATGGGGTTTTTTTTATAATTTTCTGGTATTTTATGATTATGAATGTTGTACCTTTTTTCCGAGGGGTTTGATTGCTCCTTGCTTTGTGTGTTCTTTCATTTGCTTTTACGAGTTTTGTATAGAAAAATAAAAATCGGCATGTCATTTATTTATTTTTTCTTGATTGTTGATGTTTGATAAACTGGTTTGAATCGCCTTTTTTTGTAAAGAAGAAATAAACCATTCAAAAAAGGGTCGTAACAGGTTCCTCAATACCTGTTGTAATGATCCCTTTTCTGGTTGTTATTTTTTATTTTGATTTTAATTTCTTTCTGGTTGATGTTGAGAGATTTTTTTTCGTGTTTTGTGTTTTGTCAACAAAACAACAGTGGTGGTTAGTCCTTTAGAAGATTCTTGGAATTTGTTTGGGGGCGTTCTTTTTTCAAGTGTGAAAATAAACGTTACAAAATTGGAAATGAAGGCAAGTTTTTTTCTTTAACACAAGGCGTGGATTTATAAAGAAATATTTTTTCGAAGACCCTCTAGGCTTGGATTTATTAAAAAATATTTTTGTCAAGGACCCTCTAGGCTTGGATTTATAAAGAAATATTTTTTCGAAGATCCTCTAGGCGTGGATTTATAAAGAAATATTTTTTCGAAGACCCTTTAGGCGTGGATTTATAAAGAAATATTTTTTCAAAGACCCACAAGGCGTGGATTTATTAAAAAATATTTTTTCAAAGACCCACAAGGCGTAGATTTATTAACAAATATTTTTTTCAAAGACTCACAAGGCGTGGATTTATTAAAAAAATTTTAAGGAGGTCCACCACAAGGCGTGGATTTATTAAAAAAATATTTTTTCAAAGACCCACAAGGCGTGGATTTATTAAAAAATATTTTTTCAAAGACCCACAAGGCGTAGATTTATTAACAAATATTTTTTTCAAAGACTCACAAGGCGTGGATTTATTAAAAAAATATTTTTTCAAAGACCCACAAGGCGTGGATTTATTAAAAAAATATTTTTTCAAAGACCCACAAGGCGTGGATTTATAAAGAACTATTTTTTCAAAGACCCACAAGGCTTGGATTTATAAAGAAATATTTTTTCAAAGACCCACAACGGCGTGGATTTATAAAGAAATAATTTTTTCAAAGACCCACAAGGCGTGGATTTATAAAAAAATAAATTTTTCAAGGCGTGTGGTCTAATCGTAATTGGCGTCAAAGGGAATGTATTGTTGTCAGGTCATTTATAAATCGTTATTCTCACCATTAGTCGTTTAAATAGTCTGGGTTAGTGGTAGTAGAATTTGTATACTCTACCTAGGAGAATATTTCATTTTCAATGAGATGACAATATATTTTGCGACGTCTTCTAAAAAATGTTCCTAATTTTCCTTTATAATAGTGACAAATCCTAGATAAAATATTTTAATAGCCAACAATTACTGCCACCATCAACTAATATCGGATCTCACGGCGGCTAGACATATCCTCAAAAAAATGCTAATTATGTCAATTGCCTGTTACGATATTTGTTTCCGTTTTCAAGTGGTTGCGATACATGGGTGGTTATGTGTCTGTCTGCCGATCAGTAGTCAAGTCTAATTGGTTTTATAAATATGAATTAGTTGGCGACGTCAATGAGTTTCTTTGGCTGTCGCTGACTGTTATTTTTGTAATGTTGTCCTGCTCAGAGGATATTGTGTTTGTAGCTACTGTGGTCTCCTTAAATGTGTCTCAATTTTTTTTAAGAATGAGTGTCCTGTTTACGTCTGTTGTGAGATGGTGGTTATTGTGTTGTCTAACAACGATTAGTTTTCCTGATTTCGCTCTAGGTTTTAAAATATTTAAAACCAGTAAGGAAAGTAGCAAAGTCGGACTGGGCCGACTATATGATACCCTTCACCACTTTGGGTACATACTACTTATGTATCCGAAAAGACGTCGCTGCACTGTTCAAAATTTAATCTCAATCAGACACCCATTGATTATTTGGTGTACAATTAACATAAATAAGTCGAAATTATATATGGAAACTACGTTATATCTATATCTGAACCGATTTCAAGCAAACCTGCCAGAGATTAATTTAAATTAACATAAGTTCGTTGTTCAAATCGGCCAACCTATGGATCTTTAGTGTACAATTTACTTAAAACCGGACGAAAATATATATAGGAGGTGCACACATCATTCTAGACTTAATTCAATACGCTATGCCAAATTCGTGCAAATCAAATGATTTTCAGGGACTTTGGTGCACCATTTACCTAAAAACGGCCGAAACTATATATGGGAGCTATATCTAAATCTGAACCGATTTTCACGAAACTTAGTACACATCATTCTAGACCCAATTCAGTATTCTATACCAAATTCCGTGCAAATCGAAAGATATATAGGGACTTTAGTACACCATTTACCTAAAATCGGGAGATGCTATATATGGGAGCTATATCTAAATCTGAACCGATTTTCACAAAACTTAGCACACAAAACTTTTTTTACAATTTAACATGGACAGACAGAGGGACGGACATGCATTAATCGACTTAGAAAGTGATTCTATGTATATTCTCAAAAGGAACCATGGGTCTATCTCGATTATTTTTGCCTGTTTCAAACATTTGCACAAAGACCACAGTGTAGTGAAGGGTATAATAAATGTTGATCTTTGTATATTCTTTTTAAAACAGTAATTCAAATCAACTCAATCAATATTATCTATAGATTTTGGTATTTACAAAATATTTCAAAAATACGTTAACAAAAATTCTAATTCATTAAAAGGTTTTTTGGGACTCATTAACAAAGGATCTTCGACAATGTAGGTTTGTGCTCGGCACTTGTTAATAAAATCTGACAACAAAGGACTACCTTATTTTTCAATCATCTAGATAAGATGTCGAACAAATACATAAATAATATAGGCTGATTTGTGGATGACACTTCTTAAAGAAAATCAGACAACAATAGACTACCAAATATGTGTAAAAAGATATAAATTGTCTCTTTGTTATATTTTAAAGAAAATGTCCTTTTATCAAAAACAAAAAACTCCCTTAATGTATCAAAGAAATTAACTATGGCTGACCACGACAGTGTTTCATGAAACCTGTGTTGTCACTAATTCGATGTTAAATTGTGGAATATGGAAAAGGGAGTATTTCTTCTGATGGGGATAATTTTCATTATACCCTCAAGTAAATTTGATCAGAATTATAAAAATATAAAGAGACATCATGATTACCTCACCATCTACCTAAGAAGTCAAACAATGAAGGATCTTCTTCATGTTACCTCAACAATATAGGTTGATTGGTGGATGACACTTGTTAGAAAAAATATGAAAACAAAAAACTACCAGAAAATTGTATAAAAATGATATAAATTATTTTTTAGTTATATTCTGAGGAAAATGTCCTCTAATAAAGAGAAATTCCATTATTTATCAAAGAAATTAACTATGGCTGACCACGATTTTAAGGGTTGCTTAGAGTGAAGGAGCCATTGTTGTTATAAATTTGAACATTTAAGGAACATTTCGGGTTGAATTCCAATGCAATGGAAATATTTCGATGGACAGGAATATGGACTTAGCGATAAAAATGGAAGTCACTTTCAAAGAAATTTCTAAACAAAAATATATTTGTTTTTATATGTAAATTAAAAACTACCACGAAAATATTTGGAAAATATACTTGGTAAGAAATATGGTTTTAAGAAAATCAAAATATTATAAAATATATATTTTTTTATTCGAAGAGGAACCGTTTAGACATAATCTTATAATATATAAAAATGTCACGTCTGATATAGTTCTTAAACCAGTGAGCGGAGCAGTATAGTCGGACGGGGCCGACCATACGATACCCTACACAACTACCACGAACTCTAACTTTCTGAGGATGTTTATTCCGAGTCTGAGTAATATTTCGTGATATTTGCCCCCTCTTGTCCGATTAGAGGTTAACAACACCTCTTCCTTACTATTTTCGAATATTCAGTACAGTCCTTCTAATTACTTGTCCAGATTACCTTCACGGTGGGTTGTGTTGTGATTTTTGGATTATACTCTACTCGAAAACACACAAAAAATTATGTTTTCGGTCCATTTCATCCCAAAATTTTAATCTGATCATCACCGAAAATTGTAGGCGTTGTTCTTGACCATAACTGGAATTCATGAAAAATGTCAAAGCCATCAGCGCGATATTTCTCCCTCTAATGTGGTAATGGGTTACTGAATAATATCTGAATACGTAAGCACCTGTAAATTTTTGCCTGTAACTCCCACATCTGAGTAGATACATCACTATATTTGGTATCAATTTAAAGGCCAACCACTCCTCTTGGATATGCTATCAACTCCTGGGGTCTACATCCTCCAGGAGTAAATATATATGCCATAGAATACAAATTTTGTCATTTTTCACACAAAAGTCAGGGTCCATTTGACCCGCTAAATATTGACCGATCTTTATCAAAACATGCATGCTTATTCTCTGGCCCGATCCCCTTCTCCATGCAAAAATTCGCGGTGTTTGGGCCATAATTGCGGCCTCTGGAGCGACCAGAAAAACCGACAAAAATTTAGTATTTGGTCCATTTCATCCCCTAAATATTAACCGATCTTTTCCAAAAACAATAGGGGTCTTCATTGGCCAGAACCCATCCTACATGCAAAATTTCGTGAAGATTGGTCCATAACTGTGGCCTGTATTGTGTTTACAAATTATAATGGACAGACGGACGGACGGACACACATGTCTAGATCGACTCAGCTAGTCGAGATATGACGATCGGTATACTTAAAGGTGGGTCTAGGACCAATATTTCGCGGCGTTACAAACATTTGGGGCTGCACAAAGCTATAATACCCTGACAACATAGTTGTGTAGGGTATAAATATTATAAAATATATATTTTTTATTCGAAGAGGAACCGTTTAGATATAATCTTATAATATATAAAAATGTAAAAAATTAATATTCACGTCTGATATAGTTCTTAAAAAAGTTGAAACCATAGTATCGAAATGACACAAAAACTACTGGTAATTTAAAAAAAAAAATATGAAAATATTTATTTTTACAAAATATATATCCGAATTCATATTGAACAAATAAAACAGGAATTTAAATGAGTTATAATTTCAATATTATGAGCCATAGAATTCCGGTTAAGAGAATACTATAATTTGGCATAAATTGAAAATATTACCCATATCCTAATTATTTACATTTGTTGTCCAATTTTAAGTACTCAAACCTTCACCTGTCATGGCCACTCATTTAAATATTTGACCTTACAAAAATCAACAAGGTGTCAGAAGAAAGTTAATCCCATTTGACGGCATGGTGTAGTTAGGACCAAGTTAAATTAAATCTCGTCTAAACGACAAGTGAACCAATTAAAGTAAGGAGGAACTAACTAAATGACCTACATTCCTGTGGATATCAAGGACATCTAACAAACTGGCACATTTATTGACAATAATGGAATTTGCATAGACATTGCCTGCTGTCAACACCACATATCCTTGAATACAAAGACCCGCACATTTGCATTTCACCTTTGTTCCATTTGTCAAGGATATTTAAGAGAATAGTTTCAAGTGCATTTGGCTGTAGATATTTATGATAAGAAATAAGTGTATTGTGTTTTTTCAAAAGGGTTTATTTTGTGGCGTCTTCAGGATATTGTTGAGAGCAGACATTCCATAATTAGTTTGAATTTGAATTATATGGAATATATTGAAAATTTATTGATGTGGAGAACATTTTTCTTTGAGTAATTATGCCTTCTAATTTATTTTCAATGACCTTTGAATCCTCTTTATTTCCACATTAAGTATGTTAATGAGATATTCTTGTCATTGAAATTAATATTTATTTTTTCTATGATGGCCATTGGTTTTTGATTTCTAAAATTTTAATTTCTAAAAAAAAGAAAATATTAGTTAGGAGAAAAAGAAAGCCATTATTTTTGTATGAACTATAGGATTTTATTTAATATGCTTCGGAATGTCCCATTTGGGCCAAATATGCACCGTTTTGTTGTATGATCTGTTGCCATTTTAAAGGTAACTTCACAATGCCTCTTTCATAGAAGTCCTGTTCTCTATTTGCAAAAAAAACTCTAGTAGTCGATTTTTACAATCCCCCTAGATACCAATTTTGTATCATTAAAGACATTTTGCAGTGCAAGAAAAATATGATAATCGCATTAAAACTTCGCAACCAAGTTCAAGAAGTTTCTGGCGAGTCGCTCTAGATGTGTGTGTGGCCTAGCGTTGTCCTGGTGGAACACTACACCTCTACTGTTGGCCAATTCTTTTCAATTGCTATCTTCAAACGGTCCAGTTGTTGACAGTAGAGATCAGAATTTAGAGTTTGGCCATATGGAAGCAACTCATTATAAATAATCCCCTTCCAGTCCCACCAAATGCATAGCAGAACCTTCCTGGTCGTTAGTCCTGGTTTGGCCACCGTTTGAGGTGCTTCACCGCTCTATGACCACGATCGTTTTAGCACAAGGTTATCGTATGTGATCTATTTCTCATCTCCAGTCACCATCCGTTTAAGAAATAGGTCTATCTCATTCCGTTTGGCCAAGGCTTCGCAGATGGAAATTCGATCCATCCCATTTTTTTCTGTTAATTTGTGTGGCGCCCAAACATCGAGCTTCTTTTTGAATCCAGCTTTGTGTAAATAGTTTAAATCAGTTTTATGGACGATTTTTAGCTCCTGGGCTATGTTACGACTACTAACATGCCGGTCAATTTCGATAATTTCACCGATTTTATCGACATTTTCTTAATGGATTTGTTTTTCCCCAAACTAATATATTCTACATTGGAAAATAATTGAAATCCAGGGCAAAATTTATATTGTATACAAACTGCTTTATAAATATTTCTAGAAGTATAATTAAATTATCAATTCTTTGCGACGACATTCTTGTGGAAGTTGTTATTTAATTTATAATGTGAATAAAACGTAACATTTTCAGAAGCTTCGAATATATCAATTTTATTACAAAATTTACCATACATTGAAGTGATATATTTCATTACCCATATCCAGCTTCAATAATTCTGAATTTTGTAGAATTTATTAAAAAGAGATTTTTTTATTTTTCGTTACTAGTTTCCAACATTTCACCAAATGGTAGTATTACAAATGATCCTTGTTATATCTTAAAACAATGGAGGATATCTTTTATATGTCACTTGTTAAAAATTGAGGTAACAAACTGACAACAAGGTCATCTCTTGTTGTCTGTTTGTTAATTGAAGAAAATCATAAATTGACTTCCTAAAAAATATTCATTGATTGTCAGTAATAAAACGGCTGATCCCTGACTCTCTCTTCTAAAACAACAATGGACATCAACTTAATTCCTATCATCTCCAAAGGCTATTTTCCAAATATTTCAAAAATACGTTAACAATAATTCCAAAATATGAGCAGGTTTTTGGCTTGATAAACAAAGGATAAACACGATTTTCCCACCATCTCACAAAGAATACAGGACCTTCTTTATGTCACCTTAACAATATAAAAAAATTGAACAATAAAGGACTTTAAGATTTTCTGATGACAATGTGGATGGCACTTGTTAAGGAAAATTTGATAACAAAAGGCTACCAGAAAATTAAATAAAAAGATTATAAATTGTGTTTTTTTTTATTTTCTCCTAAAGAAAATGTCCTTTGACAATAACTCCCCTAATTTATCAAAGAAATTAACTATGGCTGACCACGATATTAAGAGTTACTTAGGGCGAAGGAACCATTGTTGTCTTAAGTTTGATATTGAATTATTTTAAATGAAAGGGAGGCTACTTGAAATAGGGAGGATTTCTATTTTAACTTTAAGGACAATTTATAAGAATTATTAAGAATATTGGGCTTGATAAATATTGGGGTGGAAAATATTTCTTTGTAAAACAGGTAAAAATTTGGATAGATGTATGAATGGTGTTTTTATAGTGAAATTATATTTTAAATAAGATTAATATTAAATATTGGGGTTGAAAAACAAACAACCTCCATATAATAGGTCTGAAAATAAGAGGACTGTTTTTTCTCATTAATATTTCCTGATTATGACTGCTCAAATGGCGAAATTACTATATAAATTCTTGACATAAATATTCCTAGTCTTTATTATAGCCCTTCTATACACCTTCTATAAGTTTGTTAAACTATTTATAAAAAATTTAAAAAATATTTAAATAATTGTCGAATTTCATGATAGATTCTATATTAAGGTTTCATAACAGAATTCGTCATATTTTTCGCACCATTTCACCTAGAAGTCCTATTTTAAAATATCTATGTAATATCATACAACAAAATGATGACATACACAAATGTCGCTTGTTAAAAAATTATGTAACATCTGACAACAGAAAATGGAAGAAATATCATAAATTATATTCTCCGAAAAATATCCTTCCATTGTGACTAACAAAAAGGCTGGTCCCTGTCATCTCCAAAAAATATTTACAAAATATTTCAAAAAATACGTTAACAATAATAATTCCCAATAATATAAAATGTTGTGGCTTGAATAACAAAGAATCAACTTGATTTTCCCACCATCTCACAAAGAAATCAAAGTATGCAGGACCTTCTTTATAATACCTCAACAATATAGATTAATTTGTAGATGACACTTGTTGGATAAAATCTGACAACAAAAGGCTACCAGAAAATTATATAAAAAGATAATAAATTTTTTTTTGTGTCCTGAAGAAAATGTCCCTTGACAATAACTCCCTTAATTTATCAAACGAAAATTAACTATGGTTGGCCACGATATTAGGGGTTACTTAAGGCGAAGGAACCATTGTTGTTTCAAATTTTATGTTTTATGTTCAAAATTTATTCCTACATAAGAAAAGGTATTCTCTTAAGATGGGGAGGATTTCTATGATAACTACAATAACATTTTTAGGAATTATATAAAAGATTGGGGGTTAGCTTTCATTAATATTTAAGGTGGAAAATATTTCTTTGTAGAACAGGTACAAGTTTTTATTGATGTATGAATAGTGCATAAGCGGAAATTCTATTTTAAATATTATTATATATTAAATAAGTCGAATATTAAACATTGATGTTGAAAAACAAACAATCTCTATATTATAAGTCTGAAAATAGGAAGTCTATCATTCACAACCCACAATCTGACTAAAAGCGAAATAAGTTTCCGGTATTCAAAATGTAAATTCAAGACATATATAGTCCTGCCAAATTATGTATATAATAGTCTCTATTAGAGTCTCTCTATTCAAATTCTATAATTTTGTTAAAAAAAAATTAAAAAATTTATATAGGAGCTATATGTAAATCCAAACCGATTTTCAGGAAACTTTACGTGCACTATTCTAGACTTAATTAAGTACGCTATGCCAAAATTCGTGCAAATCGAAAGATATGCAGGGACTTTGATACACCATTTACCTTAAATCGGATGAAAATATATATGGGAGCTATATCTAAATCTGAACCGATTTTCAGGAAACTTAACACACATCATTTTAGACCTAATTCATTACGCTATGCCAAAATTCGTGCAAATCGAAAGATATGCAGGGACTTTGATACACCATTTACCTTAAATCGGATGAAAATATATATGGGAGCTATATCTAAATCTGAACCGATTTTCAGGAAACTTAACACACATCATTTTAGACCTAATTCATTACGCTATGCCAAATTTCGTGCAAATCGAAAGATATGCAGGGACTTTGGTACACCATTTACCTTAAATCGGATGAAAATATATATGGAAGCTATATCTAAATCTGAATCGATTTTCAGGAAACTTAACACACATCATTCTAGACCCAATTCATTACGCTGTGTCAAGTTTCATGTAAATCGAAAAATATATAGGGAATTTGGTGCCCCATTTACCTTAAATAGGACGAAAATATATATGGGAGCTATATCTAAATCTGAATCGATTTTCAGGAAACTTAACACACATCATTCTAGATCCAATTCATTACGCTGTGTCAAGTTTCGTGCAAATCGAAAGACTTTGGGAATTTGGTACACCATTTACCTTAAATCGGACGAAAATATATATGGGAGCTATATCTTAATCTGAACCGATTTTTCCCAATGTCAATAGGGTTCGTCCTTGGGCCAATTAAGTGACCTGTGCCAAATTTCATCCAAATCGGATCATAAATGCGACCTGTACTTTGTTAACAAAAATACATGGACGGACGGACGGACGGACATACATGCATCGACTCAGAAAGTGATTCTATGCATATTATCAAAAGCAACCATGGGTCTATCTCGATTATTTTTACCTGTTACAAACATATGCACAAATACATAATACCCTGTACCACAGTGTGGTGAAGGGTATAAAAAGGCTGATCCCTGTCTCTCTCCAAAAACAACAATGGTTATCAACTCTGATCCTATAATTTCCAAAATCGCTTTACAAAATATTTCAAAAATACTTTAACAATAATTCCAAATTATTTATCGATTTCTGGTACTGATTAACAAAGGAACGACAGGATTTTCTCACCAACCAACCAAGAAGTCAAACAAAAAGCGATCTTCTTTACGCTACCTCAACAATATAAATCGATAGGTGCTTGAAAAAAATAAAAAATAAATAATTTTCACTACGATAAAAAATATTAAGAAAATATCATACACTAGCTTCTCTATTCAATTTAATAACTATCCCTATTTCATGATAGATATAGTCCCCCACCATTCCATCAAAAAATCCTATTACGGAGGATCCTTGTAATGTCTTACAACAAAGGGGACACTTTTTTATGTGACACTTGTTAAAAATTGAGGTAACAAGCTGACAACAAAATATCACCATAAAATTGAAGGAAAAATGTCTCCGTGTTATTCTTGAAAAAATTCTTTTATTGAAACTAATAGAAAGGCTAATCCCTGTCCTTCCCTTCTACATAAACAATTGAAGCCAAGTCAATTCCTATCATCTCCAAAGGCTATTTAACAAATATTTCAAAAATACTTTAACAATAATTCCAAAATATATAAAACAGATTTTGACTCGATCAACAAGGGATCAACATGATTTTTTCCCACCATCTAACCAAGAAATCGAACAATAAGGGACCTGCTTTATATTACCTAAACAATATAGATTAATTTGTGGATGACACTTGTTAGAAGAAATCTGACAACAATAGCCGACCAGAAAATTGTACAAAATATTACAAATTGTATTTGTTTGTGTCCTGGAGACAACAATAGTTCCTTCACCCCAAGTAACCCCTAATAACATGGTCAATCATAATTCATTTGTTATATATAAAGGGAGTTTTTTTTGTATAAAAATTACATTTTTTGTGTCCTTCATAAAATATCCTTTTAATAAACATCAAAAAATTACCAATGGCTGACCATGTTATTAGAAGTTATTTGGGGGTGAAGGAACCATTGTTGCCTTAAAATTGATGTTAAATGTTTTTTTTTATGAGAAAGGAAGCCTACTTGAAATGGGGAGGATTTTTTTTTTTTTTTTTTGAATGCTTTCTATGAATTCATCCCTGAATTTTCTTTCAAATTCTTGAAACAATTTCCTATAACTTTTATAGAAATCCTCCCCATAACAAGTAGCCTTCCCTTCCACATAAAATAATTTAACATAAAATTTATAAGAACAATTGGTTCCTTCACCTTAAGTAACCCCTAATATCGTGGTCAGCCATAGTTAATTTCTTTTGATAAATTAAGGGAGTTTTGTTTTATAAAAGGACATTTTCTTCAGGACACAACAAAAATGTATTTTTTATTATTTTTACACAATTTTCTGGTAGTCTTTTGTTATCCGATTTCTTTTTGTAACAAGTGTCATCCACAAATCAGCCTATATTGTTGAGGTAACATCGAGAAGATCCTTTTTTATTACTCCTTGATAGGATGGTGGGAAAATCATGTTGCTCCTTTGTTAATAAAACCAAAAACCTTTTTTTTATTAATTCTGAAAATATTGTTAACGTATTTTTGAAATATTTGGTAACCATACTTTGTAAATGATAGGAATTGAGTTGACTTCCATTGTCGATTTAGATGGGAGAGGCGGGGATAAGCCGGTTTATTCATCATAATCAAAGAATATTTTTATTCCAATATAACAAGGATATAATTTATGAATTTTCTTCTATATTCTCTTAATCTTTTGTAGCCAATTTGTTATCTCCATTTTTAAAAAGTGTCCTTTGCAGAGTGTCCCCTTTTATTGGATGATATTACAAGGATCTTTCATAATAGGACATCATAATAAAAAGGTGGGAAAACTGAGGAAGATTTTTTGTGGGTCTTTCCAATAAAAACCAGCAAGGAAAGTATTAAAGTCGGGCGTGGTCGACTACATGATACCTTAGCCACATTGGCTATATTTGAGAGATGCATCCTAACAGACCTCGCATTTTTGAATGACCATTGACATGAAATTGGACTAAATTAAATATATGATCTGTGGCTATATGTGAACCGACTTAACGCTACGATCAATAAGCGGGTTCATTTTTATCTTTTTATACCCTTCACCACACTGTGGTACAGGGTATTATGTCTTTGTGCATATGTTTGTAACAAGCAAAAATAATCGAGAAAGACCCATGGTTCCTTTTGAGAAAATGCACAGAATCACTTTCTGAGTCGATTTATGCATGTCCGTCCGTCGGACTATCTGTCCATGTTAAATTGTAAACAAAGCACAGGTCTTATTTATGATCCGAATTGGATGAAGTTTGGCACAGCTCATTTGTTTGGCCCAAGAACGAACTCCATTGAAATTGGGAAAAATCGGTTCAGATTTAGATATAGCTCCCATATATATTTTCGTCCGATTTAAGGTAAGTGGTGTACCAAAGTCTCTATATATCTTTCGATTTGCACAAAATTTGGCACAGAGTACTAAATTAGGTCCAGAATGATGTTTCCAAGTTTCGTGAAACCTGTTCAGATTTAGATATAGCTCCCATATGTATCTTCGTCCGATTTAAGGTAAATTGTGTACCAATGTCCCTAAAAATTTTTCGATTTGCACGAAATTTGGCATAGCGTACTAAACTAAGTCAAGATTATGTGTGCAAAGTTTCGTGAAAATCGGTTCAGATTTAGATATAGCTCCCATATATAGCTTCGCCCGATTTTAGGTAAATAGTCCAGTAAAGTCCCCGGAAATCATTTGATGTGCACGAGTTTTGGCATAGCGTACTGAATTAAGTCTAGAATGATGTGTGCAAAGTTTCGTGACAATCGGTTCAGATATAGAAATATAACAAAAATGCGTCGTCTGTTACATATAGTCGGCCCAGTCCGACTTTACTACTTTCCTTACTGGTTATACCCTATATTAAGGTTATCGATGTAATAATTTCCGACCATATAAAGTATATATATTCTCGATAAGCGTAAAATCCTACGACAATGTCTGTCCGTTGTAGTCACTTTAGCCTCTAAAAACTCGAAATTGATCACCAAAATTTGGGTTCTAGATCACGAAAAATGGGTTCTCATTGGGTACCACTAAAAATTATATGTATCGGCCCTCTTTTTCTACAAGCCCCAATATAACGGTACCGCCAATTTTCAATATTTTGGGGTTCTTGAGCGCATTTTTCAACCGAATTCGCTCAAATTTGGTACAATAGGTTCTTATTGGGTACCAAATGTCTCCACTAAAAATTAAAAATATCGGTCTACTTTTTCTGGTAGCCCCTATATAAAGGTAATCCACATTTTTCAGTATTTTGGGGTTCTTGAGCGCGTATTTCAACCGAGTTCGCTTAATATTGGTACAATGGGTTATTATTGGCTATTGGCATTAATCGACACACATGTCCTCGGTAACCAAGATTTAGATTCTTTATTAAATATTTGTAACCAATTCAAGTCTTTGCTTTGGATTTTATTTTCTTCCGACTGTCCCTTTGGAAGGGGACACCAAATCCATAATTTAAAATATTACAAATCCTAGGGCGCCATCAAGGGTATAATCACTGTTAGACAACACAATAATTACCATCACCCCACACGAACATAAACAGGACACTCATTGCAAATGGTAACGTATCTCCATATCAAAACCAGACACGTTAAAGAAGACCACAGTAGCTACAAACACAATAACCACTGAACAGGACAACATTACAAAAATAACAAGGATATCGATTAGTTTCTACCAGTGAAACTCATTGAAGACGCCATAGAGAGCCAACTAATTCATATTTATAAAACCAATTACACTTTGCTACCGACATGCAGACAGACACACAGCCACCCACGTAACGAAACCACTTGAAAACGGAAACAAATGTCGCGATACACAATTGACATAATTAGGAGTTTTTGGGTAGTATATGTCTAGCCGTCATGATGTCGCAGAATACTTAATGGTGACAGCAAATGATGGCTATGAGAATTTTTTATGTCATATTTGTTACTATTTTGAAGGGAAATTAGAACAATTTATTTCATAAGGCGTCGCAAAATATTCTTATAGGCTAATTGAAAATCAAATATTCCTCTAGGTAGAATACGAAAATGCTATTATCACTGACCCAGACTATTTAAACGCCAACTGGTAAGAATTGTTTTTGTTAACGATTTATGAATGAGCTGACAATAATTAATCTCTTTTGACGCCGATTATGATTAGACGACATATAAGGAGACATTTTACTCCGAACAAAAATTGTCTGAATGTCAAACAAAATTAGTATCGCCAGTAACGAATTAGTGTAAACCCTTCAGCTGCCTTTTGAGTCTTTGTGACATTTTATGTGTAAAGATTATTTTCTAATTGTAGAATTAATTTTGGTAGGAACCTACCAAAGAATTATCCTGAGAATTATCTTTCAGACAAGAGGTGCTCTATAGAGGGGAGATCTTACAAAGTTCTTGTGTATATACCTAGGTATTTCTTATAACAATTTATAAGGGCTATAGAAGACTCTCTAATATGGCAGACGTATTTTGTTTAAAGATATAGCCACACCGATTTTTGATCGATCAGAACAGACTTTCTAATTAGTTGGCCAAATTCCCTTTCCCGTGTGATTTGTTGTGAGTTCAGCTTATTTTTGTAGCCTATAAAGCGATTGGAAAGAGCACACAAAAAATACGTCTTTGGTCTATTTCATTCCCTTAATATCATCTGATTATGTCTGAAAATTATAGACGTTGTCGGAACATCATGAAAAATTTCAAATCGATCAGAGCGAAAAATATGCCCTCTAGTGTGGTAATGGTAATCAGAATAGGCAGACCTCTGTAAATATTTGCGTATAACTCCCGCACCCGAGTGCATACAACAATATAATTGGCATTACCCTAAAGGTCAACCACTTCTCTTGGATATACTATCATCTTCTGGCGTCATGTTCTTAAGGAAACAATATATACGCCATAGAATAAAAATTTTGCCATTTAGCACACATAAGTCTAGGTCCATTTGACCCGCTTAATATTGACTGATCTTCATAAAAACATACATGCTTATTCTAATGTCAGACCCCTTTCTTTGTGATGATCCGGTCATATTTGGGGCCTATAGAGCGATCAGAAAAACACAAAAATAAAGTTTTTCATCCATTTCACCCCATATATATTTACCGATCTACATATGTATCCTAACAGACGACGCGTTTTGTTATAAATCTATATCTGAACCGATTTCAGGAAAACTTGCCAGAGTCTAATTTATATAACATCAGTACGTTGTGTCAATCGGCCTAATAATACTAGACTTAATTCAGTACCCTATACCAAAATTCGTGCAAATCGAAAGATATATAGGGTCTTTGGTGCACCAATTACCTTAAATCGGATGAAAATACATATGGGAGCTATATCTAAATCTGAACTGATTTTCACGAAACTTGGCAGACATCATTCTCGATCTTATTCATAACTCTGTGCAGAATATCGTGCAAATCAAAAGATTTCCAGGGACTTTAGTGGACTATTTACCTAAAATCGGGCGAAGCTATATTCTCAAAAGGAACCATGGGTCTATCTCGATTATTTTTGCCTGTTAGAAACATATGCACAAATACATAATACCCTGAACCACAGTGTGGTGAAGGGTATAAAAAGAAAAGGGGTCTTCTTTGGTCGGAACATGCAACATTTCGTGGTGATTGGTGCATAAATAAAAGTGGACGGCGTTACAAGATCTTGAGTCTGAACAAATCTATAATACCCTGACAACATAGTTGTGTAGGGTATAAATATTCTTCACAAATTTCTTTTGATTTTTTAATAGGGCATTTTCTGTTTTCGAATTTCTTACTAGTCTAGGTAGAACAAAATTCTGCCATCACTGACCTAGACTACTTAAACCTCTGCTGGCGAGAATTGCACTTGTTAAAGATTTGACAATGAGCTGGTAAAAATTAATCCCTTTTGACGCCAAATATTAATTGACCTAAGATAACAACAATTTTCCATTGAACCGAATTAGGCAGTTCAACTCATTAATTATGTCGACTATTTTTCTCAAGTCTCGAAAAATTATTGTCGCCAATAGGAAATTATTCTAAGGCAGACACGAGACATATCCTTGGAAGATATTTCACAATATTTGTGACAAATATCTATGACGCAATTTGTTTCCGTTTTCAAGTGTTGTCACAGTTGTAAATGTCCGCCTTTGAATGATTTGAATTTTTAGGTAATATGGCTCGTCAGTCTAATTTGAACTGTCTAGCCTACAGTAGTCATTAATATATCCGTTTTCAATACAAATGCTTCATGAGATCTTATTCTTGATGCAATAACATTTTTTCAGAATATCACAAATTAGACTAACATTGATTTATATTGAACTCGATCAATTGATATAAATTTACCATTTAGAAAATGTCTACATAATTTTACAATAACCACAACAATCAATCTTAACCTCAATAATCCCCCTAATATTTGATTTTTTTTTTAATTTTAAAATCTTCTTATCTTCGTTTTCAAAATATCAATTTTTAGTTATTTTCTCTTTAAATATCTCTTTCTCCACTTGTGTTACAATTTAATCGAATACCATTTCCGATTTCTTCATAAATATTTTCTTATCAGCATTTCTGTAACTCATTTTTCAATTCCAAAATTATGAGAGAAACGAAAAACGATCGTGACAATCTCCACAAAATGTTATCTGCATAAAATTATGGGGAAATCGATTTCGAACAAAAACTAGGAAAAAACGTGAAACCGAATTTTAACTTTCTATAGGCACTTTTAGTCAGAAAATATATTTTTCGTGATAAGTATTGTCAAGGGAACCTGCGATGTTCAAAAATTCCCGTCTTTAATTTCGTGATGTTCGGGTCATAATTTTGACATCCAAACATAGTTAGATAGATTCAGCTAGTCGAGATATGACTACAAGGTAAGTCTAGGACAAATTGAAACTTTTGGGTCACATAAACTTATAATACCACCTCAACATAGTTCTATAAGGCTTTTGAGGTATTGAAAAAAATTTCTTTCTTTTTGAGAACTTAAAAAAATAATAATTCTGAAAACTCTGCTAATCCTTGAAGCAATTTTTAATAATCCTTCAAAAACAGTGACAAATCTGAGATAAAAAAACTTCTCATAGCCACCATTAAGTACTGTGCGACAACACAGCGACTAGTCATTTACTAACCAAAAAATCCTAATTAAGTCAATTGTCTATCGCGACATTTGTTTCCGTTTTCAAGTGGTTACGTTATGTGGGTGGCTGTGTGTCTGTCTGCATGTCGGTAGCCAAGTGTAATTGGTTTTATAAATATGAATTGGTTCTCCATGGCGTCATCAATGAGTTTTAACGACAGTCACTGATCTATATCCTTACAATTTTTGTAATGTTTTCCTTTTCAGTGGTTATTGTGTTTGTAGCTACTGTGGTCTTCGTTAATGTGTCTCCATTTTTGGAATGAGTGTCCTGTTTATGTCTGCATGGATGCGCTGGTGCTGGTGATTAGGGTGTTGCCTAACAATGATGATATCCTTAATGTCGCCCTAGGATTTGTAATATCCAAACTAATTTTCCCATTTTTCTCCTTTTAAATGTGGAGTCGGAAGGAGAAGAAATACTTAACCGTGAAATGTAGTAGTTCATATGACGGTGTTAGTTATGAAGTTTATATGACAGATCCATGGAGTATTGATGGCCTTCGGGAGGACTACAATAATATATATAGAATATTAGTATGGGAGGATATATTATATATTATAAGGATATTTGATATATTATTTGCAAGGATATTTCACTCCAATGTGCAGTTAAGGAAACTTTTCCTTAAAGTAGTACTTCCTTCGCGACGCAATGGCCAGTCACTAATTCATATTTATAAAACCAATTACACTTGGCTACCGACATGCAGACAGACACACAGCCACCCACGTAACGTAACCACTTGAAAACGGAAACAAATGTCGCGATAGACAATTGACATAATTAGGAGTTTTGGTAGGATATGTCTAGCCGCCTTGATGCCCTGCTACATTTTATGGCGACAGCTAATGTTGGCTATGAATATTTGTTATCTCAGATTTGTTACAATTTGGAAGGGAAATTAGAATATTAGCAGTGAAGTCATTAGCATTATTAATTAGACATTAGAGCTTTGTGTGGCCCCAAAGGTTTGATCTAGACATATGTGTCTTTCCAAATCTAGACATATGTGTCCTTCAGTCCGTAAATTTTGCATGAAGGACGAGTTCTGACCAAAGATGGCTCCTATTGTTTTAAGGAAATTATCCCTTAATATTAAGGAAATCAAATGGACCAAAAACTGTATTTTTGAATGTTTTTCTTGTCGCTATGGAGGTCACAATTACGCACCGAACACAACGAATTATTACATGGGGAAGGTGATCTGGCCAAAGAACAATTATGACTATATTAGTCAATATCTAGCGGATCAAATAGACACAGACTTTTGTGTGAAAAATAACAGAAATTTTATTCTGGGCGTATATATTTACTCCTGAAAGACGTGGACCGGAGAAGTTGATAATATATCGAAGACGAGTGGTTGAATCATATTATGGTATGTAGTCGGGTTTGGGAGTTATACGTAAAAATTTAAGAGTATTCTGATATTGTTTAGTATTACCATTACCATATTAGGGGCTGAAATATTGGCCAATTTTTGCATGAGATTCCGATTATGGCTAAGGACAAATCTATAATTTTCAATGATGTTCATATGATATTTCGCAGATGATATTATGATATTTCGCTTTAGGCGCCATAATTATAAGCCTAGCATTACAAATTTTCCATTGAAAAGCGATCTGGTCAACTAATTCTAATGGGTATCATGTTAATGTTAAGTTGGTCAAATGAACCAATTTTTTTTGAATCATATGGAGTAAATTTTTACTTCGGAAAAATATGATTCGAAAAGGCTGCCGCAGAGACCCAGTTTCGGAATATAGATCCGCAGAAACTTAGTGATCCGTAGTAGTTGACTAGGGTATCATTGGTCGACCCATTCGTCTATACTGTTCTACCAGTTCTACGTCCAAAAAATATTTTCGTAACATATAAATCTTTTGGATGAAGTCCTCTTCAGAGTCTTAGGATATTTCATCAGTTTTGTGTAAGAAAAATTTCTTTCGCCTTTAAATTAAGATAATATATATTATCTACAATGAAAATACCTCACAAAATTGACTTTGATTTTTAATAGAAAAATATATCCTCAATAACTGATTTGTTTTTTTCCTACTTTTTCGTCCACTTTTTGAAACTGAAACATTCTAGGTAGAAAAACCACTTTTTGCTATCACTGACATAGACTACTTAAACCTCTGCTGGCGAGAATTGCTCTTGTTAAAGATCTGTGAATGAGCTGGCAAAAATTAATCCCTTTTGACGCCAGCTATTAATTGGCTGAATATGGAAATAATTTTCACCCAAAGAAGGGATAGAAATTAGGCAGTACGGCTCATTAATTACGGCGACTATTATTCTGAATGCCTGCAACAAATTTATGTCGCCAATAGGAAATTATTGTAACACAGACACGAGGCATGTCCTTGGAAAATATATCAGCACAATTTTTGTCAAATATCTGTGGCAGCATTTGTTTTCTTTTTTTTTTTTTGCTGTCAGCCTAGATTGTCTTTGAGTGTTATGAAATTTTAGACAATTACATTCGACAACCTAATTTGAATTGTCTAGTCTAGAGTAACAAATACATATATTTATTTCAGTCTATGGAAACATAAATCCCTACAGACCTGATTATTATAGAGTTTTGTGTAAATCTAATAATTCTTTAAATTTATCTATAGTTTAAGTAAAATCCAATCGATTGCCGTTTCCACAAATATCTCTTATCAGCATTTCTGTCAGTCATTATTTTAATTCCAAAAAACAGGCAACGATCGTGATGATTTCAACAAAATCTTATCTTCACAAAAATATGAGAAAAATTTTGGGTACAAAATTTTGTCGGAGAACCCTCTGAAGGTCTTGTATGGATAGAAATTCTTCTTGAAGGGAACTTCAAATTATGGAATATTTTCTGAAGGTCTCGCACAAATTTAACACATTTTACAGATATATAGTTAAAATATGTAACAGACCTACTGCCAACATTACCCAATTTTTCAGAAAAAAAATTTTTTTGGTGCTACCTATTTGTCGGCATTTCAAAACGGTAGCCAATCTTTCACTGGCCATTTATATTTGTTTCACATTTTTTCCTTTCTTTGTTTTCTTCTTCAGTAATTCCTGTCTATTTATCGCAGTGCTACTTCTTAATGACGTCAGTACGGAATTTCCCTATACCAACTATTCGTAAACCACGTTCATTAGTTAGTGATTATTACCTAAGGTTAGCTACTACCACTGCTAGCTGTTATTTCGGGTGTTTAGGTAAACAGCTTCTTGTCACTACTGAACTCAAAAGGCAAATCACACACCGCTTTGCTTTGGCGTCAAAAGGGGATTAATTTCCGTCAATCATAACAACACATATTTTGTTTCAAGATAATTTTAAGTAGTCTAGTTTAAAAAAAATAATATATTATGGAAAAAGAAAATAAATATTAAAGTAGATACTTGTGACGGAAAATGTCTTGCAATTCATAGTGTATTGGGAATATTGGATAAATAGCTTACTTGACAAAAACAACAACAAGAAAATAAAATTTTAAATGTGAATTGGTATATGATTTTTCAAGACTACCATTAAAGTTTTCTAAGGGTCTATGACTCCGAATAGGGAATGATAAAAGGAGCTTAAATTTTCTTTTAAAGGTTTTCTATAAATAGACATGAATGTTCTCAAAATGTTGCAGATATTCTGAAAGTATTCATCTCGAGCCTAGTATAAGTTCCAAAGGTCTGAGTTCTTCTAGAATAATGTATAGATATACTACCCTTACCACTAAAGGTTCGTACCACATGTTAAAATATTAAACTCCACTTTTTTCTTCACAGACAAATTGGTCTTTACATATACCTATGGTCTCTCAGAAGACAATCAGTCTCTGTACAGATCAATTGGTCTTTATAAATTTAATTGCAAGTGAAAATGCGGTTAATTAGTAAAATATAACCAGTAAGGGAAGTACTATATGACGGACAGGGCCGACTGATACCCTTTATCACTTTGGCTATATTCAAAAATGTATCCTAACAGATCTCGCATTTTTGATTTGAAGTACCATTGACATTAAATTGAACTAAATTAAATATGTTATCTTTGTTTATGTGTGAACCGACTTAACCCTACGGTCAATAACCGGATACATTCGTACTTATTTATACCCTCCACCACATCATGGAGGATATATTAAGTTTATTTTTCCGTTTATAGCACATCGAACCTATAAGGTATATATATTTTTTGATCAGCTAAAAAATCCATGACGATTTAAACATTTCCGTATGTCTGTTATAATCAGATAGCTAGATCGAATTGAAATAGTTCGCCAAAATCCAGAGAAGTTGATAGTATAACTTCTCTGGTCTATGTCCTTCAGAAGTATTACTCCATAGAATACAAATTTTGTAATTTTTCACACAAAAATCAGGGTCCATTTGACCCGCTAAATATTGAGCGATTTTTATCAAAACATACATTCTTTGGCCCAATCGCCTTCTCTATATAAAATCACGATATTAGGGTCATAAGTGTGGCCTCTAGAGCGACATCCCCTAAATCTTCATCTTCATTGGCCTTAACCGGTCCTGCATGCAAAATTTGGTGAAGAGTGGTCCATAACTGTGGCCTGTATCGTGCTTATAAATTATAATGGACAGACGGACGGACACACATGTCTAGATCTTACTCAGCTAGTCGAGATATGACGATCGGTATACTTAAGACCATGAAATGGATTGCAAAATTTCGTGAAGATTGTAAATAACTGTGACCTGTATCGTGCTTACAAATTATAATGGACAGACGGACGCACTCACGGAGGAGTCTGTGTATGCTGAGGCTAAGGTCTGTGAATGCTGAGGCAGGAGTGTGTGAATGCTGAAGGTAGAGTCTTGAATGCTGTGGTTAGAGTCTGTGAATGCTGAGACTAGAGTCTGTGATGCTGAGACAAGATTCTGTGAGTGCTGATGCTAATGTTTGTGAATACTGAGACTAGAGTCTGTGAGTGCTGAGGATAGAGTCTATGAATGCTGTAACAGGGGTCTTTGGATGCTAAGGCAGGAGTCTGTGAATGTTGAGGCTTCAGTCTTTGAATGATGATCCTAGAGTCAGTGAATGTTGAGACATGAGTCTGTGAATTCTGAGGCTAGAGCCTGTGAATGTTGAGGCTAGAGTCAGTGTATGCTGAGGCTAGAGCCTGTGAATGTTGAGGCTAGAGTCAGTGTATGCTGAGGTTAGAGTCTGTGAATGCTGAGGCTAGAGTCAGTGCATGCTGAGGTTAGAGTCTGTGAATGCTGAGGCTAGAGGCAGTGAATGTTTATGCTAGAGTTTCTGAATGCTAAGGCTAGAGTCTGCGAATGCTGAGGCTAGAATCTGTGAATGCTGAGACTAGAGTCTGTGTATGCTGAGGCTAAGGTCTGTGAATGCTGAGGCAGGAGTCTGTGAATGCTGAAGGTAGAGTCTAGAATGCTGTGGTTAGAGTCTGTGAATGCTGAGGCTAGACTGTGACTGCTCAGGCAGAAGTCTGCGAATGCTGAGGCAAGACTCTATGAAGATTGAGGTTAGGGTCTGAGAATTCTGAGGCAGTACCCTGTGAATGGTGATGCTAGAGCCTGTGAATGCTGAGGCTAGAGTCTGTGAATGCTGAGGGAGGAGTCTGTGAATGCTGAGACTAGAGTCAGTGAAAGCTGAGACCAAAGTCTGTGACTAAATACTGATGCTAGAGTCTGTAAATGCTAAGGCTATATTCTGTGAATGCTGAGGATAGGGCCTGTGAATGCTGATGCTGAGGCTAGAGTCAGTACATGCTGAAGCTAGAGCCTGTGACCGCTAAGTTTAAAGTCTGTGAACCCTGTGTCTAGAGTCGGAGAAAGCTGAGGCCACTTTCAATGGGGCTTGTCATTGTCATTGATTAACTGAGTAGAATCCGAAAGGTTTTGAGTTTGTATACATGTGCTTATCAATCTAATTATGACTTAGTTGGCTAATTAACCGAGCGGAATGCACCCAAGCTGTAGAATAATTAACATTGTTTTGCAATTGAAATTGTTTTACAAAATTTAGTTAGAATATTAAACGCACAATTGGCACAGGTCGGGATCGTTAAAATTTAAATGACTATTTTAAAATTATTTTACAAAAATGTTAGCGTAATACAAAGTATTACCTAGATCGGCTCAGTTAGTCTACTTAAAGGTTGGTCTAGTATCATTATTTCTTGGGGCTACACAAAGCTATAATACACTGACAAAACAGCTATGTAGGGTGTAAAAAATTCGTTTTCACCAGTAATTGAAAACACAGACTTAAATATGTCCACAATATTGAAAAAAAATTGTTCAATAAATTCCCGCTGGTTTCAGTCCTTGAAAAAATATACCTTTCAAATGTCATTATCACCCAAATACTATTGGACCTCTTTTTTGAAACTTGTTATTATTTCCACAAATAAAATAATGTTGTTGTATATTGTACTTTTTTATTAGTTGAAAAAAAAATTATATTTACAATGGAAATTCGTGATTCTCTTAAAAAGCCAGTTTGTTTAACAAAACTTTTAAAAATCCAATAAGACCCCCTCATTCTTAAATTTTTTTTTAATATCTTGCCAAAACCCTGATTTTTATTTATTTTTAATTCTCGTTGTTTCTTCCAATAATTATTTTTCCCTATAATTTGTTTCCAAATAATTCCCTTTCCCCAAAATCCCCTTGAATTTCAATAAATAAAAGAAATTGTATTTTTGTTTTTTTATTTTTTTTTTTTTATTTTGTTACTTAGTACTAATTGTTTTTAACAATAATTTTTTTCTGCAAAAAAAAATTATGAAAAACAATTTTTAATTTATTTTCTGAATTTTGAAAATTTAAACAATTTTTTTAAATAAAAAATGTTAATTTTCTTTTAAACAAATGGTGGCAATATCTTTGAATTTTTTAATATTTGAAAAAATTAAAGATTGCTATTTGTTGTCTTCGGCTGCTTTGTTGTTGGTCTGCTGCTTGCATTTGAAACTTTTCAGGATTAGATTTTCTTTTTGAAGAGTACCAGTCGATGTAACCAAACTGTGACTTCCAATTAAAATTTTCAGATCCTTTGCTGCTGTTGAAAAGCTAATGAAGCTGCTCGGTTTGTTAGTGCGGGATTTAGGGCAAATCCTCTTGCATGTTCAATAATATTCCAGAAAATCTATTTTCCAATAGATTCCGATATTTTTCACATTTCTTTTGACTTAAGCTTGGGCCCAACGATCCAAGAAATTCCATTCAATTTGATAGGGTTCAATGTTTTGCTTTTGTACTGAGGTCCAGAAGAAAGTACCGGCATTGGTGCGGGCAAAGTGTACGGGAACATAGAGATTTTCTTTGTCCACGAATTGTAATTGGCGGCTACCATCTTCATTGATGACCACGATTGCCTCACCGCTTTCACTGTGCTGCAACTCTTCGAGTAGGCGATTTTCCAAATGTTCATTGGCCATGTTGTCCATATCATTGTTGAGCCAGTCGAATTCAGATTCCTTTTCCTCGGAGGCAATGTAGGAGCTGCGCTTGGGTTTGGCGGCCTTGGATTTGAAAATGCGACCCAAAACGGGCTTCAACATATTCTTGAGACGGCGGGATGGTGAGACCTTTGATTTGTAAATGGTGTAGGTTTGATTGGTGTTGTAGTGGTTCATTTTGCTGAGATTCATCATGTTGGAGGTGGTGTTCATGGTGTTGATGGTTTTTAAAAATCCAAAAAAGAACTAAAAGTGCTGGAGATGTTTTTGCTTTGAATGCTTGTGAGCGAATGATGCTCTAGTCTTGGATCGCCCAACTATTTATACTCCCTCTCTTAGAGAGAGCGTCTTATGCGCTAGACTCTCTGAGCGTCTCAGCCAATCACACAACACGAAAAAGGGCAGGTGTTCAGTTACAAAATTTCTCACGTTCAGCATCCCAAGTGTACACGCATACCCACACACACACACACACAGCTGCTTTGATACTCCCTTTTAAGAAATAAATCTTAAAGGGCCCCAGATCACTTGTGTGCATTGCAGAGAGTGTGTGCGTGTTTGTCTGTTTGTTTGTTCCATCAGAGAACAACAGCAGGTATTTAGATTTACAGACGGACAGACAAACCTGTGAGCGTGAGAAACTCCGGCTATGCTTCGTTATTTTTCGTGTTTTGCTTTCTGAAAAGAAGGGAACATGTCTTCACAAAGATCCTTTAGGGATTTAAATCATTATCTTCATCATCATAGACATCCCCAGAATCTGAACACAGAGCATTGTTGTTGTTTTTGTATTTCTTGTCTTATTATCCTTGGGTCCTTTTTTCGTACGAAAAATTTGTAAACAACCTTGCCAGCAAGGCAAGCAAGCGTGGGAACGTTGAAAAATTTATTCGAAGTAAACACCTCCTCTCTTTCATAAACTGCTCAACATAATTATGGCAATGATGGTTGTGGTTGTAGCATAGTTGTTGTTGGCTGACTTGCCATTATCCTTGAAGCCTTGCAGGATTTTGGGTTGTTTATGAAAATTGATATCGACTTCGTGCCATATGTTGTTGTTTATATAAAAATTGCATTTTGAAAACTTAATTTACTCCTTACCTTGATAAGGTTTCTTTCGTAGCAGCATCAGCAACAACTGTCGAAGAGAGAACCTGTCGCTCCACCATACCCCCAGTGAAGATTTCTGATAAATTTTGTGATTTTTTTTTTCTGGGATTTGGAGACAAACAAATCAAAACAAACGCCTTGAGGTTACTCTGAATGAATGCAGTATGGCAACAACAACAATAAAGAGGAGCTAGGTTCTAGCTTGCCCAAGAAATGGGGAACGTGTGTGTCTCTGGCTCTTGGCACGCCTTGTGGTCCGTGATCCAAAGTGGTTATGGCGTGAAACGATGTTTTGTTGTCACACTTGTTTCAATGTCGCCTACATTGCATGGGCAGTGATTTTTCAAAACAAGACACAAAAACAACAAAAATAGTGATGTAAACAAGTGCAGCGTGATCTATATTGGAGACAGGCAGAGATTTCTTGCAGGTCTTTTGTTTTTATTTTTCGTCAAGGAGTTTTTGTGGTGTGACTTGTGCCAAAGAGATAAGAACGCGAGAAAAATTTTGTGGTCAATTGTTGTTGCTTTTAATGTTTATAAACAAAATTTCTAACAAGTCTGCTTGAGATTTGGAGACATTTTTCTATGGAAACCACTCTTTCCTAGGTGCTGAGAAATGTTTCTTGTATAAAAAATCCACCAAAGAGTCTGAGGCATTTTCTTACCGAAATCTCCTTCAAGGTCTCAGGAATTTGTTTTATAGGAAAAAATAGACATCCTTTTAATAGACATCCTTTCAATCTAGACATTTTCTTCTAGAGAAACAATCTTTACTAAGCTGCGGAGGAGGGCAAAGATTTGTTGTGGTTATTTTTTCATAAGGAGTTCTGGTGTGACCTGTAAGAAGCCAGGCTAATTTTGGTCAATTGTTTTCGTTTAAATTCTTAAAACGTGTATTTAAAAAAAGGTCTCCCAAGGGCATTGAGGAATGAGTTCAATGGTAAAAATCTTTCCAAGGTTCCGAGGATTTTTTTATTTAAAATTTATCTCAAAGTAAACAGATAAAATCTCATCCAGATTTTATCTGGAGTAATGTTTTAACAACCTATATTATTTGGGAAAATCGACCCTAGATCAATGTATAAACCAATCTATAAACCAGTAAGGAAAGTAGTAAAGTCGGACTGGGCCGACTATATGATACCCTTCACCACATTGGGCATATTGTACATATATATCCTAAAAGACGTCGTGTTTTTGTTATTTGTTTATATCTGAACCGATTTCAGGGAAACTAGCCGGAGACTAATTTATATTACTTCAGTACGTTGTGTCAATCGGCCTAGCTCTGGATCTTTTCACGAAACTTTGCACACATCATTCTAGTCTTAATTCAGTACGCTATACCAAATTTCGTGCAAATCGAAAGATATATAGGGACTTTGGTACACAATTTACCGTAAATCGGACGAAGATATATCTGACCCGCTTCCTCGAATCTTGACACATATCATTCTAGACTCAATTCAGTACACTATGCTAAATTTCGTGCAAATCGAAAGACATATAAGGACTTTTGTGCACCATTCACATAAAATCTAACGAAAATATATATGGGAGGTATATCTATATCTGAACCGATTTTCACGAAACTTACCACACATCATTCTAGATGAAATTCATTACGCTGTACCAAATTTCGTGCAAATCGAAACATATTAAGGGACTTTGGTACACCATCTACCTTAAATCGGACGAAAATATATATGGGAGTTATATCTAAATCTGAACCGATTTTTCCCAATTTCAAATAAGTGACTTGTTCCAAATTTCATCCAATTCGTATAATAAATACGACCTGCACTTTGTTTACGCGGACGGACAGACTGACATGCATAAATCGACTCAGAAAGTGATTCTATGCATATTCTCAAAAGGAACCATGTATCTATCTCGATTCCTTTTGCGTGTTACCAACATATGCACAAAGACATAATACCCTGTACCACAGTGTGGTGAAGGGTATAAAAATTCTCCCAGAGGATCTGAGAATAATAGCTATAAAAGAATTCCCCTCGGTCTTGAATAAGTTTTTAAAAACGAATTTCTCCCGGTTAAATAGCTTTTTTCTATAGCAAAATTGTCCCTCTGAGGGCCATTTTATACGCTCCACCAAAGTATGAAGGGTATATTAAGGGTACCCCCAATTTTCAACCGAGTTCGCTGAAATTTGACACATTGGATTCTTAGTAGGTACTAAATGGTCCACTTTTTCTGGTAGACGACATATAACGGTATTCACGGAAATTTGGTACATTGGTTTCTTGTAGGTTTTTATAAGTCCACTTTTTCTGGTAGCCCCCTTATAAAGGTACCACCAATTTTCGGTATTTTGAGCGTTTTGAGCATGTTCCTTTACAAAATTTGCTGTAATTTGGTATTTTGTAATGGATCTACTTCTAAAATGTATCTGTTGTAATCGAGATAAAAAAACTAGAACGTCGGGTTTGAGAATGAAGTATATCGGTTGGCATTTAGACCATCATATAATGATACCTACGGTTTTCGGTATTTTTAATATTTAGCATGAAGAAGGTGATTGTGATGCAAAAATTTTAAATTCGAAGTTGAGCTATATCGGTCCTCAATAAAGCATAGCACCTCTCGTTTTAGGTATACCTCCAGGATCGTACCCCTACAAAATTTTCTACTCAATAAACATTTTCATACTGAACCAGCAGCATCCACACCACCTCGAAATAAAATCCTGTGTACGTTGGTGATGCCGTCATATAACTTTGACCTCTAAATTGCATTTTTTTTTTTTTTTTTTTGATTTTATAAACATGTTCCAACATGTTTCGCGATTTTAGGAAAAAATTCCATTAAAAAGTGCTAACATTTGTATTTGGTTACATTAGGGTTTACAACAATCGCTTCGTACAATTGTTGATATAGTTATACTTTTTGGTGTTTTCCCTATATTTTCATTTCAAGTACCTATCGGTTGAAATTTTGTCTATAGAAACATATTCCTCAATGCCTGAGAAGAAATAGGTTCTAAATAAACTGTCTAACCTTTTGAGGAAGACTTTTTCTATAGAAAAATATTGTACCTTAGAAAAGATACGCTGATTATGGCCTTTTTTGTGGCAGAAAAAAATCTTCAGCCGATTAGGAAGACATTTTTCGGTAATAAATCCTTAGCCTCTGGAGGGATAACCGTAGTGGCATCAGCTTTCGCCAGTCTCCCGGAAAGAATTTTTATAGAGGAAAAAATATTGCTCCTGGCAAAAAATATCGGCGAATGAAATTATTTTTTCCTATTCAAACAAATACCTCAGCCCCTGAAGAATTTCTTTTGATATAATAAAAATCAGCTGACTTAGGAGACATTTCTCTATTCTTCACAACCTGAGGAAACCTTATTTTGTAATAAAAATATTCTGAGGAAGATTTTTTCTATAAGAAACCTTCCTAAAAGAATTTATCCTTCCTTCCATTTAGTAAACAAACCTTATTTAAGGACACTTGATTTTGTAACGGTCAAATCCCAAAAAAATTCACAATTTATACTCAAATCACGTTCTTCTTCCACATCCCGAAAAAAATCGTTACACATCTCCCATTGTTTTAATTTTGTTTTACGTTACATTTCGTGTTTTTTTTACATTTCATCTAGAAAACCCACTTGTTGGAAGTAATTTCGATTTGGAAACCATAACTAATTTACAATTCTATTGTCTACGAAAAAACTAAAAATAATCATGGCCACTACTACTGTTACTGCCACTTTTTCTATTGTCTTCGAAAACTGCCAAAGGCTAGACAAGGCATCCCTTTTGGCCTTGACTGCACTACAAGAATAGAAAAAAAAAACTAAAGTAACGATTTTTTTCTTTTTCTATAACAATGAATATTATAAATCGTCTACACTTGTTCGACCAACCCCTGAGGATATTTAAATGTCTACAAAAAGGTAGAAAGGAACCTGCACACGTGTGCATCAAATCTTGCAACACCAAACAAAAGGAAAAATACGTTACTTGTCACGTTCAGCAAGGAAGCAAGGTAGTTCTCAGTTTGATATCTACGGGGATGAGGCTCAAACAGTGTTGCCTACGATCTCTTGGTGTTGTTGTTTTTGTGTTCCCTAAACGTCATCCCTATATGATGCACTTGTCGAATTTCATTTCAAATTTGTTACCTCGGGGATTTGTGAAATATCACAGCATGAAAATCAAAGACAGACCCTAACAACTTGTTGTGATTTCTAATATTTTCTCTTCAAATTTTACGTTTTCTCTAAACGGAATTTTCAGAGGGGGATTCTAAAATGTTTTTCTTACATTGTTAGTTTTTCGTTTCTTTCTCCCTATGCTGCGCTTCATTTCGTTTCGGTATTTGTTTTAATTTTTCGAAACGTGATTTCTTTCGTTTTCATCTATTTGCTTAGTTTCGGTCGGCTTTGGCTGTTGGGATGTTGTTTATTTTGGGTTCTTCTGGGGGAAATTTGAAAACTAAGAAAAAAGAAAACTAAAAAATATTGTAACTATGTCAACATTTCATTTCACTTGTTTGTCAAACGAACAAGAAGAAAATGTTGTGGATTTTCGGGTTTCTCAAACATCGCCCGCTTTGACTTTGGGAAAATTTCTACTTCTTCTAAGATTTGTTTGCCGGTTGGGTGGTTGGTTGTTTATTTTAAATGTTTCTGCATCACAAAGTAAACAATTTTATTTTTCTTTTGTTTTTGGATTTTTCTGTTTGTCATTTTACTTGGCATTTAAATATGACATTTACCATTATCACTATTTTCATAAAATTAGTCGGTGTCATGAAGATTCCCAGAGACAAGAATAATAACACACGGAGATTTATTTGTTTATCTCCACCCTCATATTCTTAATCCCACTCTTCGAAGTAAATACAGAAACAAAATTGGAAAAAAAATTTTTCCTCAGGTCGCCTAAGAAATTTTTTTTCTGTAGAAAAAATATTCCTCAGGCGACCTGAGGAATTTTTTTCTATAGAAAAAAGTCTTCCTCAGGGGACCTGAGGAATTTTTTTCTATAGAAAAAAGTCTTCCTCAGGGGACCTGAGGAATTTTTTTTCTATAGAAAAAAGTCTTCCTCAGGGGACCTGAGGAATTTTTTTCTATAGAAAAAAGTCTTCCTCAGGGGACCTGAGGAATTTTTTTCTATAGAAAAAAGTCTTCCTCAGGGGACCTGAGGAATTTTTTTCTATAGAAAAAAGTCTTCCTCAGGGGACCTGAGGAATTTTTTTCTATAGAAAAAAGTCTTCCTCAGGGGACCTGAGGAATTTTTTTCTATAGAAAAAAGTCTTCCTCAGGGGACCTGAGGAATTTTTTTCTATAGAAAAAAGTCTTCCTCAGGGGACCTGAGGAATTTTTTTCTATAGAAAAAAGTCTTCCTCAGGGGACCTGAGGAATTTTTTTCTAAATATTTTTCAGAGGCATTTCAAATACCTTTAGGCGTGGATTTTTTAAATATTTTTCAGAGGCCTTTCAAAGGCGTCTAGGCTTGGATTTTTTAAATAATGTTCAGAGGCCTTTCAAAGGCCTCTAGGCGTGGATTTTTTAAATAATTTTCAGAGGCCTTTCAAATACCTCTAGGCGTGGATTTTTTAAATAATTTTCAGAGGCCTTTCAAATGACTCTAGTCGCGGATTATTTAAATAATTTTCAGAGGCCTTTCAAATACCTCTAGGCGTAGATTTTTTTAAAATAATTTTTAGAGGCCTTTCAAATACATAGGCGCGGAATTTTTAAATAGTTTTCAGATACGTTTCAAATACCTATAGGCGAGGATTTTTAAAATAATTTTCAGAGGCCTTTCAAATACCTCTAGGCGTGGATTTTTAAAATATTTTTTTAAGACCTATAGGCGTGAATTTTTAAGACCAACAGGCCTGACTTTTTAAAATAACTTTTAAGGCGTGAATTTTTAAGACCAACAGGCCTGACTTTTTAAAATAACTTTTAAGGCGTGAATTTTTAAGACCAACAGGCCTGGATTTTTAAAATATTTTGTAAGGCCTACAGGAGTGGATTTTTTAAGTAATCTTCAGACAACTCTAGCCTTGGACTTTGTATATCATTTTCAGACAACTTAGGACTGATTTTTTTAAGATTGTAGTATTTTTTATCCAAATATCATTCACACTTCCATTAGGGGTCCATTTATTTTCCCAGGATTAACCACAAATCGAAAAATCTCCCCTCAACAAATAAAATAAATTACAAGTTGTTGAATAAACAGCCCACTTGTTACACAATGTGGTTGCATATAAAAAATCTTCTTTCAAACCACCCCCCTTGGGAGTGCAACTGCCACAAATATCCATCACATGGCACATCATTAACCAAATCGAATCACAGCATTCCAATGCTGGATGTCACCCAGCATCAAAAGTGGCAATGAAATGTACTTTTGGATTTTATTCTTGGTGGAGAGCAAGAGTGGTGTGGGGGAAACATTTATGGGGGTGGAGGGGAGAACTTTTATGGATAACATTTTGAAAGGCTTAAGAAAACATGTTGTATCCCCCTGTGAAGAAGAAGTGATTGGGAAAGAGTTTTCCTGGAGAAGAATTTTTTTCGATTTTTAATTGACTTTAAAAGTGTGGGAATTTTTCTTGAAAGAAAATTCAGTCAATTAAAGGCTTAAATGTGGTGTTAATAGGTATTTTAAAACTTCAACTTGATTGATAATATCGTGGGAGCAGAGATCAGTTTTCTTAAGGGATATATAAAAAGGATTATTTTATTCATGGGAAAGTTTGGACGAGGGATTACATCTGGAAGACTTTTGGAAAAATTTGACCTAAGTGAAAAATTTAATGGCTGCTAGAAGAATATCTTTTTAATAAATCCACGTCTTGATAGTCTTTCGAAAACATTATTTTTTTTAATAAATACAGGCATTATGACGTCGCCAAAAAAATGATATTAGATCCAGGCCTTGTGTATTTAATACACGCTTGTGTAGGTCCATGAATATTTGATAGGTCCATGAATATTTGATAGGTCCATGAATATTTGATAGGTCCATGAAAATATATGTTATTAAATCCACGCCTTATGATATCCTCAAAAAATATGTTTTAATAAATCCACGCTTATGGTGGCTTGAAAAATATTTTTTTAATGAATCCAAGCCTATTTTTTATTAAAAAATATTAATTTCCCACACTGTGAAGATAACACATAAAAGTAATGGCTCAACAAGGCCTCCAAAAATGCCACCAAGTCAACAGGAGCCATGATGTCTCAGAATAAGACAAACATCAATATTGTCGTACATAAAAAACCAATTGAAATTTTTGTCTGTCTATCAGGCTCCCTGTCTTATCTCTCAGCATTGAGGCTCAACAAGCCTCACATATCCTGGGAAAATATTGCTCAATATTCCCACACTTCAACATGACAAGCAGAGGAAGGAAAATAAAACAAATGATAATATCCAACCCCCACAAACATTTTATTGAGCCGATCAAACGATTATTGTATCTGAAAACAGGCGTTAAGGATAACAACTAACGACTAGCAATTAATATTTCTACTTCTGTCTACCTTTTTGCTTAGCACGACGGTGGCTCAACAAATCATCACATTGTGGGAAAATATTTCTACAAATTCCCACACTTCATCCAATGGCTCATTGTGATACTAATAATTTGAAATTTCCAACCCCTAGTTTCAATTTTTGTTGAGCCAGCTCCCTGAGGATAAATTGTAACTGAAATTCAGCTCAATTTTCTCATCATCGATTTCATGGGGGATCAAGGTATTTGACATTCAACAAATTACAGTGACTTTATGTCCACACATTGTGATAATTTTATTTTGTTTACATTTCAAAATTCTCAATCATTATCCTGGCGCTCAAAGTCATTGCCCTTTGCGGACATTTCTTATCACAATGGATGATCATAACAGGCTACCAGTCACTTGGTTACCTTCATGTCCTTTCCATACTCCTTGTGTATGACTGGACATCAACTCAACAACCAATAAAAATAGCCTGAAAATATTTTCTCAATTTTTCCCACACTTTTAGGTTGTTTTTGGGACAAATGTGATAAGCAATTTTTGTTACAGACCTTAACAGTTATCCTTTTATTTTTGATCCTCAAAAACAACTGTCATGGCAATAAGAAAAACAAAATAATAAGAAACAATATTTCCCAAGGAATTTCCCACACACTCTATACAGTCCTTTTGCACCTTGTGTGTGTTTGGTTTGTTTGTTTTGGGTTTCTTTGGCTCAACATTGAGCTCGGGTTATGAACGTGGGGTTTTAGGCACACGGACAGGCATGTAGACACACTCACACTTCTTGGCGCATGTGGCCCAATGACAACAGACTCACGAGCCTGGGAAAATATTATTTTTATTTTATATTTTTTTACAAATAAAAAATTGTGAGACATAAAATATGAATTGTAGAAGAATGGCAATTGTTGAGTTTGATGAATGCCAACATCCAATTATTTGTCTATGAGGAAAGTAATTTTTCTTATACCATATACCATTCGGTGTTATAAGGTATTATATCTTTGCTCATTTCTTGTGAAATATTCAAAATCAAAAACCATTGACCCATAGTTACGTGTGATGATCTACATAATCATTGCTTCTATCTTTGCTAGTTTTAATTTAATTTATTTTTTAATGGAATTTCCTGCATCTAGCATCAGACGTTGTGAATTCTATGAAACTGTAGAAGTTTATTATTTCTAGTGGGATTATCCCCAAAAAGGATCCCTTTTATATGACGAATACTCTCCGATAGTAGTTTACATGCAGATTTTCTAGACTCTTCCTTTTACCATTCCAGCTGGGCATTGATGAGCCAAACAATTATTCATTTTTGTAAAATGTTATATGAAGAGAATATTGAGGCCTCCTTTAACAAAATTTCAACTTGAAATACTATCAGCCCTTTGTGGTTGATAAATTATATTTATAATGTGGATTAAGAGTCCTAGAATGGTGGCTCATAAACCAATTAATATTTATCTTTAATTTCAGCTATTTATTAATCACCATCATTGTGGTTTAAAAAGTCCTCACATGACTAGGAAACAATTCTCAAATTTCTCCACACTTAACCATTGACCAATAAATGATATCATGATATCATCTGCATTTAATATTAGCCTCTTATTATCTAAGTACATTTAACTACCTTATAAAGAACAAACACCTCACAAACTAGACCTGTCATAACCACCATCACCTTTGAAACTGTGGCTCAACATGTGATGCTAGCCTGGGAAAATATTTTTCAGCCTCAGCTCACTTAGTATATTTTCTATGATGATGATAAAATTTATAGACAAAGTTTCTAATTGAGGTGGTTAAACCCCAATTATGATATATCTAACGAACCTTAAGGTAGGCTGCCTCAAGATGACATCACAACATGGTATTGGACATGCCCTATATATTTTATAATTTCCCAATATTTGATTAACTATTTTGTATTACGAATAAAAAGGATTAGCCTCTGAGGACTAGTCCTGGTAGACAACATCACATTTGAGACTGAGGCTCAACATGTGATATTACCCTGGCAAAATATTTTTTAGCCTCATGTTACTTATTATCATGTCCATGATGATAATTTTTTATGGCCAAGACATCTAATTGAGGTGTTGAAACACCAAGTACGATAACTCTATCGAACCCCAAGGTAGACTGCCTCAGCAAAACATCACAACATGGTAATGGTCATGCCAATTTTTTTATAATCCCCTAATATTTGATGCATTATTTTATATTAAGAACAAGAAAGTTTAACCCTCGAGAACTAAACCTGTTATGGCTACCATCATCTTTGAAACTTTGGCTCAACATGTGATGCTAGCCTGGGAAAATATCTTTCAGCCTCAGCTCACTTATTATCTTGTGTAGGATGATGTTGTTTATGACCAAGGATTCTAATTGAGGTGATAAAATTCCAATGAAGATATCTTCATCGAATCCTAAGGTCGACTGCCTCAATATGGCATCACAACATAGTATGACCCTTCTCAATAGTTTTTATCACTCCCCAATATTTGATGAATTATTTTGTATTACAAATATAAAAGTTTAATCCTTGAGACTAACACCTAGCACCCACCATCATCACCTTTGAAACAGATGCTCAACATGTGATGTTAGCCTGGGAAAATATTATTCAGCCTCAATTCAATTATGTTCTTGTCTATGCTGATGTTGTTAATGGCCATGGATTCTAATTGAGGTATTAAAACTCCAAATGCGATATCCCTATCGAACCCTAAGGTAGATTGCCTTGTCATGACATCACAACATGGTAATGGTCATGCTCAATATTTTAAACAATATCTCAAAATTTGATTAATATTTTATTTTCAATAAAAATGTCCGAACCCCTAAAAATTCTTGAGCCGTTTAGTGCATCACACAAATTGTAACCAAGAAAAAAATCCATAAATTTCATTTAAAGTTCTCAAAAAGGTGTAACATTAACCAATTAATATCCTTAACGGTCTCCCTTTACAGCATGCCTACCTTGTGGCTCAACAAAACACCAGCTAGGGACCACTCTCTCAACATTCCCACACTTTTCTATCAATCGACAACATTTTATGACGATCCAACCCCAAAATAAAAAAAACATCTCCCATTTGTTGAGCCTGGTGTATCATTACAAACAATTATAAGTAGTTTTGATGAGCGAAGGTTCCTTCCAAGAGATTTGGAAGCAACCATCATCCCTGAAACTGGCTGCTACTGTGGCTCAACAAACGACCAGAATACCCTGGGAAAATATATCTGAATATTCCCACACATCTATTACGGTGGCTCATTATAGAACACACCGAAACAATAAGAAATTTTCTACCCCTGAAAAACATTTGTTGAGCCATGGTGGAATTGTGAGCATGGCGCCCAACATAAACTATTTACAAACAAAGCGGAATAAAAATTGTAACTGAAATTTGTGATGATTTTCTCATCAAAATTAAATGAAGGGTGCCTTAATGTTATCCAAAAAGGTAACAATGAACATATATTTTTTATTGAAAAGAAAAATTGTCTTAAGATAACAAAATAGTCCCTTACTTGTGTTACAGTTCTGTGGAGGTGTTTCCATATCCTGGAGCTAAACGTGTGGTTGCTATGGCAGACAGCTCAACAAGATACCATTGAAAATTTTACAAGAACATATCCACACTTCAGATGCTGTGTGGAACATGCTACCAATTTTATGCATTGTCCTCATCAAAATCCTTTATATAAATATCTTTGCAACCCCCTCTCAATGGTAATAAGAAACAAATATTTTCTTATAGTTTCCCCCACTCCATAGACTTCTACACACAGTCTCCTCCTTTAGGGCTCAACATTGAGCTCACGTTATGAACGTGTTGTATGCACACTTTTTGGCACATGGAGCCTCTCACGAGCCTGGGAAAATTGTGTTCTCTAACAGGAAAAAATTACGTTAGGCAACAAACAAAAATTGCCAGGTGATGGCACGTAGAGCGATCGACATATGTAATCAGCCGTAAAAGGCATGGATGTTATTTTTTGGATATGATTTTAAAGAGGGGATTTAAAATTTCTAATGGAGCTCTCCGATGAAAGTGAAGGGTTGAATGGGGTATAGTGTGGGAAAAATTCAATTTGAGGCTCCACATATTTTACATGTGAGGTTTAAGGGCATTTAAAGTATTTTCATCGATTTTAAAATGTGGTTGTTTGTACTTTTAAAATTACAGATTAGAAAAATCTGATTTTTATAATGTTGAATGTTTGAGGCAACGTGGGAGTATTGGTAATTATTTGTAAGGAATTTTAGGTAGTCTCTATAAAGAATTGTGTCTTCTATAGAAAAATATCTTCTTAAGGCTCTGAAAAATTTGCTCGCGACCTGAGGACATTTTTATGGTGATTCAAGCAACCTCAATGCCCTGGGGAAAATGTGGCTCATAACCCAATTAATATTGGTTTTAAATTTCAGCTACTCATTTCTGGCTTAATTGTGGCTCAATATACCTTCACATGACTGTGAATTATTTCATATACATTCCCACACATGACCATCACCTCTATGAAATATTTTTTTTTTTTTTTTTTGTCTCATATTTTCCTAATGCACTTAACAGCCATGTACAGAAAAAACGTTTCAATAACTAGACCCGACAGCCACCATCACCTTCGAAACTGTAGCTCAACATTTGTAGCTACCCTAGTAAACAGCCTCAGCTCACTTATTATCTTGTCTATGTATATGTTTTGTATGGCCCTTTTTTATATGGTCCAACAAATCCCTATACCCTGGGGAAATATTTCTAAAAATTTCCATATATGATCAAGTGGGCGAATTAGTTGACTCCAAATACAATATCCCTATAGAACCCTAAGGTAGACTGTCTCGTCATGACATCATAACATGGTAATGGTCATGCTCAGCAATTTATAATTTCCAATCTTCAATTCAATAAATTTTAATTGAAATTGAGCTCAATCTCCTCATAAAAGATTTCATGGGTGATTTCCATTGAATCTTGAATTGAATTACAAGGACTTCATAACCACAGTTTGTGAATTCTTTTCAAAGAGGACATTGTTGAGCTGAGTGCCAACTTACCACACGTTGATCTATTGGCTATTGGTACACCTCCACCAGACTGTTGCACAAGTTGGGGTCCTATTTTGGCATTTTTGCACAATTTTTTATTCCAACAAAAATACGAGGAGCCCATTGTATGCCATGAGATGATCATTTGGAAAATTTCGATAAGAAAATTATCACAAAATTTAGTTAACAAGGGCTCAACAAATTACATCAAGACAACAGAAGCCTTAATATCCAAGCATGAATTCAACTTCACTGTTGGCGTAATGGGATAAATACAAAGAAACCAATTGTAACCAATTATGTAACTTTGGGGGCTCCCCTTTTTGTCTTCCAACATTGAGCCTGAAGAAGCCTGACATATCCTAGGAAAATATTGCTCAACATTCCCACACTTCACAATGACAAGAAGGGCAAGGGAAACATAACAAATGATGATATCCAACCCCAAAAAATATTTTATTGAGCCGACTAAACGATTGTTGCACTTAAAAACAGGTGTTAAGGATAACATCTAAACATTGCAATTAATATTTCTCATCACATTGTGGGAAAATATTTCTCAAAATTCCCTCACTTCATTCAACGGCTCATAGTGATACTAATAATTTCGAATTCCCCACCCCTAGTTTATATTTTTGTTGAGCCGGCTCCTTGAGGATAGCCTGTAACTGAAATTCAGCTCAATTTTCTCACAATAAATTTAACGGGGGATCAAGGTATTCTCATTCAACAAATTACTTCATGTCCACACATTGTGATCAATTTATTTGTTTTCATTTTCAAATCCTCATCCATTATCCTGGCGCTCAAAGTCATTGCCCTTTGCGGACAATTCTTATATAACTGGATGGCCATGACTGAGAAACAGTTACTTGGTTACCTTTATGTCCTTTCCCTACTCCTTGTAAATGGCCGGTGATCAGCTCAACAAACAATAAAAATTAACCTGAGAATATTTTCTCAATATTTCCCACACTTTTAGGTATTTTTGAGACAAATGTGATAAACAATTTTTTTTTGTTACAGACCTTCACAGCTATCCTTTCATTATTTATCCTATAAAAACAACTGTCGTAGCAATAAGAAAATAATACTAAAAATATTTTTCCAGGCTCGTGAGTTACTAAAATGTTGGGCAACATGCGCCAAGAAGTGTGAGTGTGTGTGCGAGCGTGTCTGTGTGCCTAAAACCCCACGTTCATAACTCGAGCTCAATGTTGAGCCAAAGAAGAAACACAAACCAAACACACACAAGGTGCTATAGCACTGTGTAGAATGTGTGTGGGAAATTCCTTGGGAAATACTGTTTCTTCTTATTATTTTTTCTTATTGCCACGGCAGTTGTTGTTAAGGATCAAAAATAATAGGATAACTGTTAAGGTCTGTAACAAAAAAAATTGCTTATCACCACCTAAATGTGTGGGAAATGTTGAGAAAATGTTCTCAGACTATTTTTGATTGTTTGTTGAGCTGATGGCCAATCAGAAACAAGGAACAGGGAAAGGACACAGAAGTAACAAAGTGACTGTTAGTCAGTTATGGCCATCCAGTGAGATAACAAATGTCCGCAAAGGGCAATGACTTTGAGCGCCAGGATAATGGTTGAGGATTTTGAAATGAAAACAAAATACATTTATCACAATGTTTGGACATGAAGTCAATGTAATTTGTTGATGGAAAATACCTTGATCCTCCATGATATCGATGATGAGAAAATTGAGACCAATTTCAGTTACAGTTTATCCTCCAGGAGCTGGCTCAACAAAAATGGAAACTAGGGGTTGGAAATTCCACTTAGTTGAAATCATCATGAACCGTTGAATGAAGTGTGGGAATTTTTAGAAATGTTTTCCCACAATGTGATGACTTGTTGAGGCATCATCTTGGTGAGCAGAAAGGTCGACAGAAGTATAAATATTAATTGCTATCCTTAGCTGTTATCCTTAACGCCTATTTAAATGGAATAATTGTATAGTCTGGTCAAGAAAAAATATATTTTTTTGGGTTGGATTCATCATTTGTTTTGTTTCTATTCTCCACCATGTCATTGTCTAGTGTGGGAATGTTGAGCAATATTTCCCCCAGGATATATGAGGCTTCTTGAGCCTCAATGTTGGAATACAAGACAGGGATCCCGATAGACAAACAAAAAATATCAATTGGTTTATTGTGTTTTACCCTTAACGGCAACATTGAATTTGAACTCATGCTGAGACATTAAGGCTTCTGTTATCTTGGTGTTCTTTGTTGAGCCCTTGTTGACATAATTTTGTGGTGATTTTCTTATCAAAATTTAGTAAAGGATCTTTTCATGACATACAATGGGCACTTCGTATATTTACTGAAATGAAAAATTGGGTAAAAATGCCAAAATAATACCCCAACTTGTGTAACAGTCTGGTGGAGGTGTATCAATACCCAAGAGATCAACGTGTGGTAAGTTGGCACTCAGCTCAACAATGTCCTCTTTGAAAATCTAAAAAAAGAAATTTACAAACTGTGGTCATAAAGTCACTATAATTTGTTGAATAGAATTGTTATAATTTATTGAATTGACGATTGGAAATTATAAATTGTAGAGCATGGTTATTACCATGTTGTGATCTCATGACGAAGCAGTCTACCTTAGGGTTCGATAGGAATATCGTATTTGGAGTTTAAATACCTCAATTAGAATGCTTGACTATAAACATCTTCATCGTAGACATGATAATAAATGAGCTGAGGCTGAATAATATTTTCTCAGAGTAGCATCACATGTTGAGCCACAGTTTCAAAAAAATTGTTAATTCGCCACAAATTCGCCCATTTGATCGTATATGGGAATTTTTAGAAATATTTCCCCAGGATATACCGATTTGTTGGACCATAGAAAAAGAGGCCATACAAAACATATTCATAGACAAGATAATAAGTGAGCTGAGGCTGAAAAATATTTGTTTGCCAGGATAGCTTCACATGTTGAGCCATTACTTCAAAGGTGATGTTGGCTGCGGTACTATTTCTTTAGACATATTTTCTTTGTAGGGCTGTTTAATGTAGTTAGAAAATATGGGGCTTTAAATACAATATTAAAGAAGTGATGACAAAAAAAAAATGATTTATTGCTTAATAGTCATGTGTGGCTATGTGTAAGATATAATTCCCAGTCATGCGACGGTTTATTGAGCCACAATTAAGGCGAGAAATATGTAGCTGAAAATTAAGATCAATATTAATTGGTTTATGAGCCACCATTTCCCCAGAGCATTTAGGTTTCTTGAATCATCATAAAAAATGTTCTCAGGTTCTGAGCAACATTTTTTTTCTAAAGAAAGTTTTTTCTTCAGAGCCTTAAGAAGATATTTTTCTATAGAAAACATAATATACAATTTTTTTAGAGTTTATCTAAAATACTTTACAAATAATTAACAATTCTCCCACGTTCAACATTTTTTTTAAATTTTTCTAAACAGTAATTTTAAATCTACAAACAACCCCATTGTAAAATCGATGAAAATACTTTAATTGCCCTTAAACCTCAAATTAAATTTTCCCACACTATACCCCATTCAACCCTTCACGTTCATCCGAGAGCTCCAATAGAATTTTAAAAACCCCCTTTAAAATCAAATCCAAAAAATAACATCCATGTCTTTTACGGCTGATTGCATATGTCTATCGCTCTACATGCCATCACCTGGCAATTTTAGTTTGTTGCCTAACACAATGTGTTCCTGTTGGAGAACACAATTTTCCCAGGCTCGCGAGGGCTTCATGTGCCAAGAAGTGTGCATACAACACGTTCATAACATGAGCTGAATGTTGAGCCAACAGGAGGAGGATGTGCGTAGAAGTCTACGGAGTGTGGGAAACCATAAGAAAATATGGTTTCTTATTTCCATTGAGAGGTGGCTGCAAGACATTTGTATGGAAGGATAATAAAAGGATATTGGTGAGGGCTATGCATTAAATTGGTAGCATGTTCCACACAGCATCTAAAGTGTGAATATGTTCTTGTAAAATTTTCATACGTTATCTTGTTGAGCTGTCTGCCAAACCAACCACACGTTTAGCTCCAGGATATGGAAACACCTCCACAGGACTGTAACACAAGTAGGGGACTATTTTGTTATCTCAAGACAATTTTTCTTTTCAATAAAATACTACATCTTCATTGTTACCTTTTTGGTTAACATTAAGGCACCCTCCGTTGTATTATGATGAGAAAATCATTACAAATTTCAGTTACAATTTTTATCCCGTTTTGTTTGTAAATGGTTTATATTGGGCGACATGCTCATAATTTCACCATGGCTCAACAAATGTTTTCGGGGGTAGAAAATTTCTTATTGTTTCGGTGTGTTCGATAATGAGCCAGCCGTAATTGATGTGTGGGAATATTGAGAAATATTTTCCCAGGGTATTGTGGTGGTTTGTTGAGCCACAGTAGCAGCCAGTTTCAGGGATGATGGTTGCTCCTAAGTCTCCTGGCGGGAATCTTTGCCCTTCAAAACTATTTATAATTGTTTGTAATGATACACCAGGCTCAACAAATGGATTTTTTTATTTTGGGGTTGGAGTATGATAAATTGTTATCGATTGATAAAAAAAACTGTGGGAATGTTGAGAAAGCAGTCCCTACTTGACGATGATGATGCTTAGTTGAGCCACAGGGTAGGCATGCTGTGAAGGGAGACCGTTATTGGTTATTGTTACACCTTTTTGAGATCTTTAAAATAAGTTTGTAGATTTTTTCTTGGTTACAATATGTGTGCTCCACAAAAAATGCTCAAGAAATTTTAGGGTGTAAAGCATTTTTATTAAAAATAAAACAATTAGTTAAATTTTGAGAAATTATATTGAGCATGACCATTACCATGTTGTGATGTCATGACGAGGCAATCTACCTTAGGGTTAGATAGGGTTATCGTAATTGGAGGATTTAACACCTCAATTAGAATCCTTGGTCAAAGACAGCATCGTCACAGACATGATAATGAGTGAGTTGAGGCTGAAAAAATATATGCCCAGGGTAATATCACATGTTGAGCCTCAGTTACAAAGGTGATGGTGGTGGGTAATAGGTTTATGTCTCAAGGATTAAACATTCATATTGGTATTACAAAATAATTTATCAAATATTAAGGAGTGATAAATACTATTGAGAAGGGTAATACTATGTTGTGATGCCATATTGAGGCAGTCGACCTTAGGATTCGATGAAAATCTCTGCATTGGAATTTTATCATCTCAATTAAAATCCTTGGTCTTAAAAAACATCATCCTACACAAGATAATAAGTGAGCTGAGGCTGAAAGCTATTTGCCCAGGCTAACATCACATGTTGAGCCACAGTTTCAATAGTGATGGTGGCCAAAATAGGTCTAATTCTCGAGGGATAAACCTTCTTCTTGCTAATACAAAATAATGCATCAAATATTAAGGGAATTATAAAAAATTTTGATCATGACCATTACCATATTGCGATGTCATGCTGAGGCAGTCTATCATGAGATTCGATGGAAATATCGTACTTGGTGTTTCAACACCTCAATTAGAAGTATTGGTCATAAAACATCATCATCATAGACATGATGACCATAAGTAAGCTGAGGCTGCAAAATATTTTGCCAGGGTAATATCAGATGTTGAGCATCAGTCTAAAACGTGATGTTAACTAGGCTAGTCCTCAGAGGCTAAGCATTCTTATTCGTAATGCAAAATAGTTAATCAAATATTGGTAATTTTTAAAATATATTGAGCATGTCCAATACCATGTTCTGATGTCATCTTGAGGCAGCCTACCTTTAGGTTCGATAGATATGTCATAATTGGAGTTCAACCACTTTAATTAGAATCTCTGGCCATAAAATGATCATCATCATAGACAATATAGTAAGTGAGCAGAGGCTGACAAATATTTTTTCCAGGGCAACATCACATGTTGAGCTACAGTTTCAAATGTGATGATGGTGGTGATGACAGGTCAAGTTTGTAAGGCATTTGTTCTTTATAAGGCTGTTAAATGTACTTAGATAATAAGAGGCCAATATTTAATGAAGATGATATCATGACATTTATTTTGGCCAATGGTTAAGTGTGGGTTAATTTGAAAATTATTTCCTAGTCATGTGAACACTTTTTGAACCACAATTAAGGCGAGTAATATGTAGCTGAAATTAAAGACTTATATTATTTGGTTTACGAGTCACCATTTTAGGGACCTTAATCCATGTCATTAATATAATTTATTAACTACAAAGTGCTAATAGCATTTCAAGTTGAAAGTTCTTATAGGAGGCCTCGATATTCTCATTCATATAAAATTTAACAAAAAATTAATGATTGATTGGCTCATCAATGCCCAGCTGGAATGGTAATGGGTAGAGTCTAGATATTTTATGTAGACCACTATTAGAGAGTAGGTGGCAGATAAGATGGCTCCCTTTTTGGGAATATTCCTACTAAAAATACTACTACTAAAAATACTAAATAAGATTCATAGAATTCACAGCGTCTGATGCTAGAATCAGGAAATTCATTAAGAAATAAATTAAATTGAGGAAAAGAAAAAATAAGAAAAAAATAAGGAAGATCTTCACCGATTGACTTTATCCTAGTTCATACGATAGCTATACACTCACAGAGAAACGTGTAAAAATTTGGAATCGATTGGGTTATTAGTTTTTGAGTTATCGTGCCCGCCATTCGCAAAAGAGAAAAACGCGTTTAAAGTTTGAGAAGCCCTTTAGCCGTCACTTGATGCTGACACAATAAATCGGCTATATCTTCGAGAGTTCTTGAGATATTCACTTGAAATTTTGTAGAGACATTCTTGAATTAGTGTAGATTCGAATTAAATAAAAAAAAAATGACCCCGAGAATGGGGGGGTCCCCTTAAATCCAGCAAAGATGGAAGCAATGGTTATGTAGACCATCACAATTAACTATGGGTCAATGGTGTTTCATTTTACATATCAGCAAGAAATGAGCAAATATTTAATACATTATAACACCAAATGGTGTAGGGTATAAGACAAATTACTTTCCCCATAGACAAATAATTGGGTGTTGGCATTTATCAAATTCACCAAATACCATCCTTCTGCAATTCATATTTTATGGCTTACAAAATTTTATTGGATAAAAAATAAAATAAAAATAATATTTTCCCAGGCTCGTGGGTCTCTGTTGTCTTTGGGCCACATGCGCCAAGAAGTGTGAATGTGTGTGCGTGCCTGTCTGTGTGCCTAAAACACCACGTTCATAACTCAAGCTCAATGTTGAGCCAAGGTACCATAAGGCGTGGATTTATTAAAACATATTTTTGAGGACCAACACAAGGCGTGGATTTATTAAAACCAATTTTTGGCGACCAACACAAGGCGTGGATTTATTAAAACTTATTTTTGAGGACCAACACAAGGCGTGGATTTATTAAAACATATTTTTTGAGGACATCATAAGGCGTGGATTTAGTAAAACATATTTTTTGAGGACATCATAAGGCGTGGATTTAGTAAAACATATTTTTTGAGGACATCATAAGGCGTGGATTTAGTAAAACATATTTTTTGAGGACATCATTATGGACCTATCAAAACCTTCCAGATGTCATTCGTCTTCCAAACTTTCCCATGAATAAAATAATCCTTTTATATCTCCCTGAAAAATACAGCTATCTGCTCCCACGATATTCTCAATCAAGTAGAGGTCTTTAAACAGCCATTAAATGTAAGCCTTTAATTAACCAAAAAAAAAAATTCCCACACTTTTAAAATCAATTAAAAATCAAAAAAAAATCCTCTCAAGAAAAACTCTTTTCCAAATCACTTCTTCTTCACAGGGGATACAACATGTTTTCTTAAGCCTTTCACATGATTTTCCATAAAATACTCCCCTTCAATTTTGGTACATAGATTCCACCCCCATAAATATTTTTCCCCACACCACTCTTGCTCCCCACCAAAAACAAAATCCAAAAACCACATTTCATGGCCACTTGTGATGCTGGATGACATCCAGCATTGGAATGCTGTGATTCGATTTGGTTAATGATGTGCCATGTGATGGATATTTGTGGCAGTTGTACACCCAAGGGGGGTGATTTGAAGGGGAGATTTTTTTTTTATATAACCACAGTCATCGTGTAACAAGTGGGTTGTTTATTCAACAACTTGTAATTTTTTGTTCTGGAGGGATTTGTTTGGATTTTCAGGAATCCTGGGATAATTAATTGATCCCCAGTTCATGCCAGAATGTGTGAGAACATTGATGGGAAAATGAGTCTATAATAACTCTGAAAATTATTTAAAAAATCTCCACAGAAAAAAAAAATGCATCGCTGTAGATCTTTGGAAATTATGTAAAAATACCCGCCCAGATGTCCAACCATAGGCGTGGATTTTTAAAAGTATTTTTAGAGACCAAACATAGGCGTGGATTTAAAAAATTTTCAAAGACCAAACATAGCCGTGGATTTAAAACATTTTCAGAGACCAAACATAGGCGTGGAGTTTTAAAAGTATTTTTTTAGGGACCAAACATAGGCGTGGATTTTTAAAAGTATTTTTTTAGGGACCAAACATAGGCGTGGAGTTTTAAAAGTATTTTTTTTTAGGGACCAAACATAGGCGTGGATTTTTAAAAGTATTTTTTTAGGGACCAAACATAGGCGTGGATTTTTAAAAGTATTTTTTTAGGGACCAAACATAGGCGTGGATTTTTAAAAGTATTTTTTTCTGGGACCTATACATAGGCGTGGATTTTTAAAAGTATTTTTTTAGGGACCAAACATAGGCGTGGATTTTTAAAAGTATTTTTTTTTTTTTTTTTTTTTGGAACCAAACATAAGCGTGGAGTTTTAAAAGTATTTTTTTAGGGACCAAACATAGGCGTGGATTTTTAAAAGTATTTTTTTTTTGGGACCAAACATAGGCGTGGATTTTTAAAAGTATTTTTTTAGGGACCAAACATAGGCGTGGATTTTTAAAAGTATTTTTTTAGGGACCAAACATAGGCGTGGATTTTTAAAAGTATTTTTTTAGGGACCAAACATAGGCGTGGATTTTTAAAAGTATTTTTTTAGGGACCAAACATAGGCGTGGATTTTTAAAAGTATTTATTTCAGACACCAACCATAGGCGTGGATTTTTAAAAGTATTTTTTTAGGGACCAAACATAGGCGTGGATTTTTAAAAGTATTTTTTTAGGGACCAAACATAGGCGTGGATTTTTAAAAGTATTTATTTCAGACACCAACCATAGGCGTGGATTTTTAAAAGTATTTTTTTAGGGACCAAACATAGGCGTGGATTTTTAAAAGTATTTTTTTAGGGACCAAACATAGGCGTGGATTTTTAAAAGTATTTTTTTTAGGGACCAAACATAGGTGTCGATTTTTAAAAGTATTTTTTTAGGGACCAAACATAGGCGTCGATTTTTAAAGTACTTTTTTTAGGGAGCAAACATAGGCGTGGATTTAAAAAAATATTCAGAGACCAAACATAGGCGTCGATTTTTAAAAGTTTTTTTTTTAGGGACCAAACATAGGCGTGGATTTTTAAAGTATTTTTTTAGGGGGCAAACATAGGCGTGGATTTAAAAAAATATTCAGAGACCAAACATAGGCGGGATTTAAAAAAAATCAGAGACCAAACATAGGCGAGATTAAAAAAAAAATCAGAGACCAAACATGTTGATTTTTTCAGATATTAACAGTAGCCAATGAAGACTCTGACTGACTGATGTCCTATAAAGTATTTTTTTTAATACTAACAATAGCCAAAGAATACTGATTGGTGTTCTAAAAAATATTTTTTCTACTCCTTTATATTAAATTTTTCCCTAATCTTCCCACGATTTTCTCAAAAAGTCAATCTCTCTCCCCTCCAAAAATCCTTAATTGCTCAATATTTCATTCACACCCTTTCAGGAAAATTTATTACACATTTATCCAATTGTGTTAAATCCCTTAAGATTTCTAAACAATCGAACTCTCCAAACAATCCCCCCTCGAAAGTCAATAGGAACAAGTGGTGGATATCAATAACCCACAAGTTGGATACAAAAGATAATAATAGCTGAGGTAGGGATGGTGGTGGAAAATCTCCCCTGCAAGGAGCCGCCAAGAGATTCCAATGGTGTTTGAATGACAAGTCATGACAAGTGAAAATGAAAAGTATTATTTTTCTTCTTTGGGATAGGGGATTATTGTTGGCTAGTGGTTGGGGGGGAAAGAACCTCCATGAGGGAATACATTTTTAAATGGTGTGTGTTTTTAAAATCAATTTAAGTTTTTTAACAAATGAAACAATAGTCTTGAAGTAACATGCTCCCAATGGAGCAGTAAAGAAAACAATAGAATTTGTAGAGATAAAATGATTTTTAATGGAGGAGTGGAGGGATGGATGGATGAGGGAGAGCGATGGTGTGGGAACCAATTTTTTAACTTAAGGGGACCCCCCCCATTCTCGGGGTCAAAATTTTTGTTGATATAATTCGAATCTACACTGATTAAAGAATGTCTCTACAAAATTTCAAGTGAAAATCTCAAGAACTCTTGAAGATATAGCCGATTTATTGTGTCAGCATCAAGTGACGGCTGAAGGGCTTCTCAAACTTTAAACGCGTTTTTCTCTAAACATTTTTTTGCGAATGGCGGGCACGATAACTCAAAAACTAATAATCCAATCGGTTCCAAATTTTGCAACGTTTCTCTGGGAGTGTATAGCTCTCGTATGAACTAGGATAAAGCAAATCGGTGAAGATCTTCCTTATTTTTTAACTTGGTTTTTGGTAAAAAATCGGCGATTTTTCAAAAATATTTTTTCAAAGGTCCACCATTTTGTTAATTTTAGAGCGAAGTCAATAATCCTAGTTCATACGAGAGCCAGACATGTACTCTTTCTAACACCGTTGGAATTTTCGGATTCCGATGTTCTAGTGAGGAGTTATCATGCCCGCCATCAAAAATAAGGACTTTTCTTTAATTACAAAAAAAAACAACAAAACAATAACAAAATTTTTTTGTAAATTATTTTTCTTCTCTTTTAAATCTTCAATTATATATGTGCAAAGTTACAAACCTTAACAAGCATTGGTATTGATTTACCAGCCCATTGAAAATCTTGAAAAAATAAAATCGAGAATGGGGGGGGTTCCCTTAAAGGCTTGTTATAAACTCGAAGGCTACCTATGAAGAAAAATGCTCTGGAGCTGCAATTAATAAAGGCAAGAACTACAAACTGTATATGTTAGGCCTTATCAATCCCTGGGCAGGGCTATGGGCTCATATGGATACATTATTTTGAATATCCCCATAGTACCAGCAGATTTTTTTTATTTTATATGATTTCTGACTTACACTGTGATATGATTTCTTTGCAAATTTTGATTTCGGATTCACATTAACTGGAAAGTCTCCATCTAGATAATTGTCACCCTGTTCTAACAAAAAAGGGTGCATAATTTTATGGCAGATGCCATTTCAGAATTCAAATACGAAAAATTTTAAATTTTCCCACACTCCTTCACAACTGTCTTTAGCATGTGCAAAGGAAGTGTACAATAGCCACGCTCAGAACTCGAGCTCAAAGTTGAGCCAATACACACAACAGCCAGGATATTCACTGCACAAGCTGTTAAAGATAGTGAAGCGTGGGAAGACAAACACAAATATCGGTTAATGTTTGTCCTGTGCATGGCATTTGCTATTCATGTGCCATGAAAGGATCAATAGGAGACAGACAAAACTATTTCTTATCCTTTAGAAATACCGAAAAATAATTGTCACAAGTCATGGCGAGTAGTGGGTGAGGGAATTTTTGAGAGATTTTCAATGAATTTTCAGAGGCCTGAAATATTTCAAAGTTGTAAATTTTTTAAAGGAATTTTTTCAAGACCTAATAGGGCGAATATTTTTCCAAGCCCCACCAAGGCGTAGATTTTTTAAAGGAATTTTTTCAAGACCTAATAGGGCGAATATTTTTCCAAGCCCCACCAAGGCGTAGATTTTTTAAAGAATATTTTTCCAAGTCCCGACAAGGCGTAGATTTTTTAAAGAATATTTTTCCAATTCCCAACTAGACGTAGATTTGTTTAAAGAATATTTTTCCAAGTCCCGACAAGGCGTAGATTTTTTAAAGAATATTTTTCCAAGTCCCAACAAGGCGTAGATTTTTTAAAGAATATTTTTCCAAGTCCCAACAAGGCGTAGATTTTTTAAAGAATATTTTTCCAAGTCCCAACAAGGCTTAGATTCAAATTAATTTTAAGCAAAACTCGATAATTTCAAATCATCAGCAGTTAATACTTAACCATGACAAATCCTTTTATGGTTAATTGTATCAGTATTTCGCCACCCCTAAAAACAATCGGAAAATATAATTTCCACAACAACAAAACTGTTAAGAAAGATTTTTGTTACAAAAAAAATAAAAATTTTGGAGAAAAATTCCCACACTTCTACAGCATCTTGAGCACCCAAAAAACAACAACAAAAGGAAACACACCAACTTCTTGTCAATCATCTGTTTCTGGTTGTGGCTGCAACACCAGCAGCCACACCATCTTAACAAACACCAGACCAGATAAGACACAATCGCATGAGGGGGATGAATAAGAAACAGGCATTGCACCAAAGACATAAAATGCATCAGGAGAGGGATGCAACACGTTCCCAGGCTCGTGAGAAAAATTTGAGACGGCAACAAGCAGGATGTGTGTTAGAAGTGTGCATGTGCATTGCCATGCACATGGCTCGGGCTCAATGAATGGATGCTGTACGTAGAGCAAAGGAATGAAAAGGATATTTTGTGTACCGAAGAGCCCGAGAATGAGAGACATGAACAGTCATGGGAAAATTCTGAAATATTTCTGTTACAATTCAGCAGGTTTTTCGTTAACAAATGTCTTGCGACGCCTGCAATTATTTTATCTGGTGTGTGTTTGTGTTTTTTTTTTTGTTCGAAGTCATTCTAAGGATGTTGTTGGTTTCACAAAGTGTGGGAATGTTGTGAGAATTCCTTCAAAAGGATATTAATTTTTTTATTGAGCCAATACTATCAGGTTTTTGTAAAGAAAGGAGCATGACAGACGGACGGACAGACAGCCTCATAAATACTGATTAATATATTTGGAGTTTCTTCTACTTTTGGGAGATAATTGAGCTCAGGACTAAATGCCTTCGTTGAAGAATTGTATGTTTGTTGAGCTCTAAGGGTCATTAATTATTGGCTTTGTTGAGCTGTTGAGCCATGGTTAAACGTGTGTCAATTTAAGGACTTCGTTTTTGGTGGCAACCGTGAGAAAATGTTTTGAAGAGGGGAGAGAGCCTTTGGCGTTGCAAAAGAGTAAAAAATGAGGATCCTGCTCATCATTATAAAAATAATGATAAATGTATTTCAAATTGTCGGGTTCAATGGGTGATAAATAATAACGACATTCACACATTTTTATTAGAGAGATAAGGGACATACATGCAGTTCCAGCGAAAATTCTCTCAATAATAGTTTAAATAATATCAAAGTCCCAATAAAGCGTATCTTTTTAACAGGCTTACCAAGATAGATTTTTTAAAGAATACTTTTTTCAAGGCCTAGCTTTGAAAATCTTTAAATCAAGGCCTTGTCTAAGAAGTGTAGAGTTTCATAGACTATTTTTTCAAGCTAATTTTTAAGGAAAATTTTTTGAAGGTCCATCAAAGGCGGAGATGGACTGGAAAGACGTAGATTTTTAAAGAATATTTCTTTTAAGACTTAACAAGGTGTAGATTTTTAATTAAAATTTATCAAAATCCTAGCAAATCGCAGAATTTCTAAAGAATATTTTCAAAAGTCCTGGTAAAGCATAGATTTTTAAATGTTATTTTCAAAAGTCCTAACAAGGTGTAGATTTTTTGAAGAATATTTTCAAATGTCCTAGCAAGGCGTAGATTTTCTTAAATTATTTTTTCCAATGCATAGCAAGGCGTAGATTTTCCTAAAGTATTTTATATATATATACCCTACACAACAATGCTGTCAGGGTATTATAGCTTTGTGCAGCCCCAGGAGTTTGTAACGCCGAAATATTAAGTATACCGATCGTCATATCTCGACTAGCTGAGTTGATTAAGATACACATGTCTAAATACGTCCGTCTGTCCATTATAATTTGTAAACACTACGGACCAATCTTCACGAAATTTTGCATGTAGGAAGGGTTCTGCCCAATGAAGACCCCTATGGTTTTTGTAAAGATCGGTTAATATTTAGGCAATGAAATAGACCAAAAACTTAATTTTTGTCGGGTTTTCTGTTCGCCCCAGAGGCCTCAATTATGGCCCAAACATTATAGAGAAGCGGATCGAGCCAAGGAATAAGCATGTATGTTTTGATAAAGATCGGTCAATATTTAGCGGGTCAAATAGACACTGACTTTTGTGTTAAAATTTACAAAATTTTTATTCTACAGCATATTTATTTACCCCTGAAGGACATAGACCAGAGAAGTTGATAATATATCCAAAATGAGGTAGACACACTCAAATATTTACAGGTGCTTACGTATTCATATTTTATTTAGTAACACATTACCGCTTTGAAATTTTCCATGAGGATCCAGGTATGTTCAAGGACAATGCCTATAATTTTTGGTGATGATCAGATGATAATTTTGAGATGAAGTGGACCGAAAACTTAATTTTTGTGTTTTTTCGAGTCGATCTATAGGCCACAATTGAAACCCGAACATCACAACACAACTCACGGTGAAGGGAATCGGGACTAGGGATAAGTAAATCGAATTTCGACTAATCGATTAATCTACTTTTTGTATTGAAAAGTCTAAAAGTCGAAGTCGACTATTGATCTATGAGAAAATCATAAAGTCGACTTTTCAAGATCGACTTTCGTATGTTCGGCCCCGTCCGACTATACTGCTCCGCTCACAGATTTTCCAATGCCTAGCTAGGCTTCATTTTTATTAAAAATAATTTTTGCTTTTGATCATTAATATTCGTTAGATCTCTGATTTTTTAGAGAAATTTTTCCAAGACCTAGCAAGACTGTGAACGGAGAAATTAAAAAAAAAAAAAAAAACATTTTCTAAGGCCTATCATTTTTTTCTATCTCATATTTATATTTTTATGCCAGAGGAATGGCAAATGCAATGCACAGGACAAACATTAACCGATATTTCTGTTTGTCTTCCCACGATTCAATGTCTGCAACGCCTTGTGCCAAGAGTATTCTGACTGGTGTGTGTGTGTGTATGGCTCAAGATTGTGCTCGAGTTATGAACGTGGCCATTGCACGCTTCCTTTGCACATGCCAAAGGCAGTTGGGTAGGAGAGTGGGAAAATTTTATATTTGAAATTTAGAATGACATCTGCCAAAAAAATAGTTTTTATCGACAGACTGAAAATTATCTCCAAGAAGATTTTCTATACTCTGTGAAACAGAAATCGGGAATATTATGTAAAAAATAGGATCCCGAAAAACTTAAAAAAAATTAAGATTATAATGACGAATTTTTATTTCGATGGTGTGTATTTCAGGAATATTTTTTTAAGGACTACCAAGGCATAATCTAGGATTTTTAAGGACTGTAGTACCAAAAATAGTTTATTCGATAGACTAAAATCTATGATTTTGGAATTATAATCTACTATTTTTGTAGAAAACCTTTTGAATGACTACCAAGACTATAGCCCTTAATTTTTGAAGTAACATTTATTATGATTTGGATTATTATTAGGATTATTAGGGCTTCAATGCAGCATTTTTGAGGAAATTATTTATTATGGAATACATTATAAATGTCTACCAATGTTGTAGTTCAGGATATATGGAGATTTATATATTAATCGAGGTTTTACGAAAAACATATTTGAAAGTACTTCTGAGGCTACGATTTTGGCTTTGAACAAATTTCTTCTAATATACAATATACAATTTTTAAAGAATATTTTTTAATGACAGCCACGATTTTATATATGACTTTTGCGAATAATATTTTAAAAATAATATATTTGAATTTTTGTAAAATATTATATCGAATGTTCGAGACTTCAAAATGGTGGATATAACAGGGTTGCTAAGGTCAGTACCTTTTGCTACCAGCCTGAGTCTATATATACTGACCAGTGTAAAACACTTGGATTTACGAGGTATCCATTACATCGTCCTCATCCATAAACGATAGGTGGTCTTATATGCCTCCTGGGCTGCTATTCTAGTGAAGCCAGAATTTACCACTCTCTACAATTTGACTTTACATAACCATATCTCAGATTGATGAAAAACAAGAGACCCTTGGATAGCACGATTCAAATCCAGGTGTTCCATTGAAAATTTCAATTTCTAAGCAATCCATTTTCAATTGATTTTCAATGGCCATTGAGAGAGTGTCCTCTCTCATCTTAAATAGTCATCAAAACAATATTCACCCCTCTTTATCAATGAAAACAATTGTCATTCAAGTGCATTTAAATGAATGCGGAAAACAAAAGACTTAAGAAACAAACGCGACACCCACTAACTAACCAACAATTGAATGAAACAACACTGCAGACATTTTCCGCGTGCAGTATCATTCATGGAAATGAAACAAACACGGTCATAAAATTTATGAACAGGGATTAACAGGACGCGAAGGATACCTGTAGAGATAGAGTTTAAATTTCACAATAACAACTATATGTGAAACTAGGCAAATATATTCGTATGTTTTAGTTAAGCAATGTTATTTTTAGCGTCTGCCGAAATTGCTATTTTATGATTTCATTGTTTTCTTTGAAAACGCGTTCTTACGAATTCTTTGTTTCGAGGTTTTTTAGTTAAATTTCATTCAATTATACATGGCCAAGTGTTCACAGTATTTTGACAAGTATTCATCTTCAATCTTTTGTTTTTTGAATGAATGGCTAAGAGTTTTAAATGGTCAGGGAATACTTCATTCAACAAGAGTTTGCCCTCTAGAGAGTGATTGCCATTTTTAGCATTACAATGGAATTTAAATGTCGAACTCACCAAACAATAATACAAGTTCCAGTTCTTTTCTCTCTAATATTTAGGGTGACTAATTTGAAGGACATTATTTTAAAATTTAAGATCGACCTCACCTCTCAACATGAACTGAAATTGAAAAAAAATATATTTTAAAAATCTACACCTTCCTTAGTCTTAGAAAAAATCTACGCCTTCCTTGGTCTTAGAAAAAAATCTACGCCTTCCTAGGTCTTGCAAAAAAATCTTAAAAAAACTACGCCTTCCTAGGTCTTGCAAAAAAATCTTAAAAAAACTACGCCTTCCTAGGTTTTAGAAAAAAAAAATTAAAAAATCTACGCCCTCGATAGGCCTTAAAAATTATTCTTTAATAAATCTACGCCTTCGCTAGCTCTTTAAAAAATCTACGCCCTCGCTAGGCCTTAAAAATTATTCTTTAAAAAATCTACGCCATCGCAAGGCCTTAAAACATAATTCTTTAAAAAATCTACGCCTTCGCTAGGGCTTTAAAAAATATACGCCTCCCTAGGCCTACTTAGACTTGTAAAAATATTTTTATACAAACCCTACGCCTTCCTATGCCATAAAAATATCCAACAAAAGATCGACGCCTTATTGGGCCTTAGGAAAATATTCTTTAAAAAGTCTAGGATCTTCGTTTTGTTTCGGCTTTAACAATTTTATTCAAAGATTTTGAAAAGCAATTATAAAGTGTTAAAATTATAAAAACTAGATTTCCACACGAAAACCTCTCTTAAGTTTAAAATTCTTAAGTTTTCCCACACTTTAAAGTAAACCATTTTCGAAACATCCCGCCTAAAAAATAAACATTAAATTAATCCTCTAGTCTTTAATTTTCTTTCATCCTAATGCCTAAATCTTTTAAAATATTCTAAGAATACCCCCAGTTCTCTAACATGGATTAATGTTTTATCACTTTACCCCCCTCTAGCACTTGTCGAAACTTGTGTATGTGTCATGACGTAAACAATTTGGGGATCAGTTCTCAATTTGAACACTCCCAAAGGACGTGAAATGTCTTTGAGTCAATTGTGCAGATGGGGTATTGAGTAGGGGAGGATTTTGGTTTTCGATATTGATACATGTTCTAAGATTTTTCGTTAGTGTGTGTTTTAAGATTCAACTTGTTGTTTCTAGTAGAGGGCAGAGGATCATGGAAATTTATATGAAATAATTAAATGAATTTTATAATGGGATTCTTTAAAGAATAATTTTCCAAGGCCTATCATGGGATTGGATCTTCGACATTTAATTTTCATTGGGTAGGATGAAATAATAATTTTTTTAAAGTGTCAGCGGAGCGAAGATTTTTTAAAGAATGTTTTTCTAAAGCCCACGTCAGGGCTGATTTTTTAAAACATATTTTTCTAAGGCTTTGTCATGTGTAGATTCCTGAGAAGAAAGTTTTTTTTTTAAAGAAAAGAAAGTTTTCAAGGCCTAATGTCTGTATTGTAAATAACAACGAACATCTGGAGTACATTTGTGTATACAACGTCGTTATCATTTGTGGACAATAGGTGGTCGGAGATCTCCTCAATATTGCTCCCCCATGGAAGCCTGTATTACCAATTCTCTTCATGTTTACTTTACATAACTACACTTTAGTTTTATGAGCATCGCGAGACAAATCCAGGTGTCTCGTCAATAATTCATTTTCACCAAAACAATCAATTTTCAATTGATTTTCAATGGCCATTGAAGAGGACACTCTCCTCCTCAATAGTCATCAAAACAATGTACGCCATGTTTTATCAATGAAAACAATTGTCATTCAAGTGCATTTAAATGAATGTGGAAAACGAAAGACTTAAGAAACAAACGCGACACCCACTAACTAACCAACAATTGAATGAAACAACACAGCAGACATTTTCCGCGTGCAGTACCATCAGGGAAATATAACAAACACGGTCATAAAATTTATGAACAAGGATTAACAGGACAACGAAGGATACCTGTAGAGATAGAGTTTAAAATTTACAACAACAACTAATAGTAAAAGTAGCAAAAATGTCTGTTTCATTCTTAGTTAGGTAATGTTAATTTAAGCGTATGTCGAAATTGATATTTTATGATTTCATTGTTTTCGTAGAAATCATAGCTAGCGAATTCTTTGTTTCCCGTTTCTTTTGTTAGTTTTCATTCAATTTTACATGGCCAAGTGTTCACTGTATTTTGACAAGTATTCATCTTCAATCTTTTGTTTTTTTAGAATGAATGGCTAAGAGTTCTTGAATGGCCAGGGAATATTTTATTCAACAATAGGGAGTGCCCTCTAGAGAATGCTTGCCAGTTTTAGCATTACAATGGATTTTAAATGTTCGACTCACCAAACAATAATTCGAGTTGCAGTTCCTTCAATTCCAGTAGGTAAGGGGAACTAATTTGAAGGACATTACGTTAAAATTTAAGAGCAACTTTGAATTCAACATGAACTGAAATTGAAAGCAGTTCCATCTTCCAATTTCAGTTTATTTTGAGAAATCTTCACTCTCGCTAAGTGTTAAAAATGCTATTAAAGAAAACAAGAACCAAGTAGGCCATAGACAAATATTATTTAGGGGCCAAGAAAAAAAATTGTCGAAATTTGTCTTTGTAAGAAATCTATGCCTTCTTAGGTCTTGAAGATTTGTTTGTAAGTCTTCTACGAATTGCTAGGACTAAGAGATTTTTTGTAACAAATCCACGCTTTGGAATCATATTCTTAAAACATCTACGTTTTGTTGAGACTTGAAAATTTGCTGAAAAAAATATTATTTACAAAAATCTACCCTATGCTTGTCCTTATTTTAAAAAATCTACACTTTACTATGCTGAGATAAAAATATTGTTAAATCCACAGTACACGCTCTAGATAGCGTCGAAAAAATATTAATTTTCTAGCCAAGGCGTAGATTTTTTAAATAATATCTTTCTAAGGCCTATCTAAGGCGTATATATTTTAAAGAATATCTTCCTAAGGCCTAGCCGAGGCGTAGATTTTTAAGAGACTACAATTCTAAGGCCTATCCAAGGCGTAGATTTTTTAAAGACTATAATTCTAAGGCCTATCCGAGGCGTAAATTTTTTTAAGAATATCTTTCTAAAGCCTATCCAAGGCGTAGATTTTTTAAAGAATATATTTCTAAGGCCTCTCCAAGACGTGGATTTTTTAAAGAATATCTTTCTAAAGCCTATCCAAGGCGTAGATTTTTTAAAGAATATATTCCTAAGGCCTCTCCAAGACGTGCATTTTTTAAAGAATATCTTTCTAAAGCCTAGTCAAGGCGTGTATTTTTAAAGAATAATTTTCTAAGGCCTAGTCAAGGCGTGGATTTTTAAAGAATATTTTTCTAAAGCCTAGCCAAGGCGTAGATTTTATAAAGAATATTTTTCTAAGGCCTAGCCAAGGCGTAGATTTTATAAAGAATATTTTTCTAAGGCCTGGCCAAAAGAATATTTTTCTAAGGCCTTTCCAAGGCGTAGATTTTTTGAAAGAATATTTTTCTAAGGTCTGGCCAAGGCGTAGATTTTTTGAAAGAATATTTTTCTAAGGCCTGGCCAAGGCATAGATTTTTAAAGAATATTTTCTAAGGTCTGTCCAAATCGTAGATTTTTTAAAGAATATTTTTCTAAGGCCTGGCAAAGGCGTAGATTTTTTAAAGAATATTTTTCTAAGGCCTGGCCAAGGCGTAGATTTTTTAAAGAATAATTTTCTAAGGCCTGGCCAAGGCGTAGATTTTTTAAAGGCTTAGCCAAGGCGTAGATTTTTTAAAGAATATTTTTCTAAGGCCTGGCCAAGGCGTAGATTTTTTAAAGAATATTTTTCTAAGGCCTGGCCAAGGCGTAGATTTTTTAAAGAATTTTTTTCAAGGCTTAGCCAAGGCGTAGATTTGTTAAAGACTTTTTTCAAAAGCCACAATAAGGCGTAGATTTTTTAAAGAATTTTTTTCAAGGCTTAGCCAAGGCGTAGATTTGTTAAAGAATTTTTTCAAAAGCCAAAACAAGGCGTAGATTTTTTAAAGAATATTTTTCTAAGGCCTGGCCAAGGCGTAGATTTTTTAAATAATTTTTTTTCAAGGCTTAGCCAAGGCGTAGATTTTTTAAAGAATATTTTTCAATGGCCACAACAAGGCGTAGATTTTTTAAAGAATTTTTTTCAAAGGCCACAACAAGGCGTAGATTTTTCAAAGAATTTTTTTCAAACGCCACAACAAGGCGTAGCTTTTTTAAAGATTTTTTTTCTAAGGCCTACACAAGGCGTAGATTATTTAAAGAATATTTTTCTAAGGCCTACACAAGGCGTAGATTTTTTAAAGAATATTTTTCACAAGGCCTACACAAGGCGTAGATTTTTTTCAAGAATTTTTTTCTAAGGCCTACACAAGGCGTAGATTTTTTTAAAGAATATTTTTCACAAGGCCTAACAAGGCGTAGATTTTTTAAAGAATATTTTTCTAAGGTCTACACAAGGCGTAGATTTTTTAAAGAATATTTTTCTAAGGCCTACACAAGGCGTAGATTTTTTAAAGAATATTTTTCTAAGGCCTACACAAGGCGTAGATTTTTTAAAGAATATTTTTCTAAGGCCTACACAAGGCGTAGATTTTTTAAAGAATATTTTTCTAAGGCCTACACAAGGCGTAGATTTTTTAAAGAATATTTTTCTAAGGCCTACACAAGGCGTAGATTTTTTAAAGAATATTTTTCCATAGCCTAAAAGGTCCATTTGTCGGTTTCAGTTCATGTTGTGAGGTGAAGTTGATCTTAAATTTTAAAGTAATGTCCTTCAAATTAGTTCCCCTATATATATAAAAGAAAAGAACTGCAACATCCATTATTTTTTGGTAAGTCGAACATTTGAAATCCATTGTAATGCTAAAAATGGCAAGCACTCTCTAGACGATAAACTATTGTTGAATGAAGTATTCCCTGGCCATTCAAGAACTCTTAGCCATTCATGCTAAAAAACAAAAGATTGAAGATGAATACTTGTCAAAATACTGTGAACACTTGGCCATGTAAAATTGAATGAAAATTAACTAAAGAATCTCAAAACAAAGAATGCGTAAGAACGCATTCTTTGCGTAAATAGCAATTTAGGCAGACGCTAAAAATAACATTACCCAACTGAACACACTGAATATTTTTGCCATGGTTTCTTAAATTTTGTTGTTGTAAATTTTAAACTCTATCTCTACAGGTATCCTTTGTTGTCGTGTTAATCCTTGTTGTAAATTTTATGACCGTGTTTGTTTCATTTCCATGAATGGAACTGCACGCGGAAAATATCTTCAGAGTTATGGCATTCAATTGTTTGTTAGTTAGTGGGTGCCGCGTTTGTTTCTTAAGTCTTTTGTTTTTCGCATTCATTTAAATGCACTTGAATGACAATTGTTTTCATTGATAAGACGAGGCGTGTTTTGTTTTGATGACTATTGAGGGGGAGAGTGGTACTCTTCAATGACCATTGAAAATCAATTGAAAATGGATTGACTTTATTTCGAAATGTATTTTTAGACCGAACACCTGGATATGTGACTTTATCCAAGTGTCTCCCAACGTTCACAAGCCTAAATTATAGGTCTATAGAATAAACATGAAGGGAATTGTTCATACAAGCTTCCCTGGGGGAGCAATTTTAGCAAGATGTCTACAACCACCTAACGTTCTTGGATGAGGACGAAGTCATGGATACCTCTGTACCCCAGGTGTTCACTTTAAAAAAATCTACGCCTTGTTAGGCCTTGTGTAGCCCTTAGAAAAATATTCTTTAAAAAATCTACGCTATGTGTAGGCCTTAGAAAAAAATTCTTTAAAAAATCTACGCCTTGTGTAGGCCTTAGCAAAATATTCTTTAAAAAATCTACGTGTTGGCTAGGCCTTAGAATAACGGAAAAATCTTTAAAAAAATCTACGTATTGGCTAGGCCTTAGAATAACGGAAAAATCTTTAAAAAATCTACGTGTTGGCTAGGCCTTAGAATAAGGGAAAAATCTTTAAAAAAATCTACGCCTTCTGTAGGTCTTAGAAAAATATTCTTTAAAAAATCTACGCCTTCTGTAGGTTTTAGAAAAATATTCTTTACAAAATCTACACCTTGTGTAGGCCTTAGAAAAATATTCTTTAAAAAATCTACCTTAGAAAAATATTTTTCAAAAAATCTACCTTAAAAAAATATTCTTTAAAAAATCTACGCCTTGTGTAGGCCTTGTGAAAAATATTCTTTAAAAAATCTACGCCTTGTGTAGGCCTTGTGAAAAATATTCCTTAAAAAATCTACGCCTTGTGTAGGCCTTAGAAAAATATTCTTTAAAAAATCTACTCCTTGTTGTGGCCTTAGAAAAAAACCTACGCCTGGGGTAGGCCTTAGAAAAAATTTTAAAAAAATCTACGCCTTGTGTAGACCTTAGAAAAAAATCTACGTCATGTGTAGGCCTTAGAAAAAATTTCTTTAAAAAAATCTACGCCTTGTGTAGACCTTAGAAAAAATCTTCGGCTTGTGTAGGCCTTAGAAAAAAATTCTTTAAAAAATCTTCGCCTTGTGTAGGCCTTAGAAAAAGTATTCTTTAAAAAATCTATGCCTTGTGTAGGCCTTGTGAAAAAGTATTCTTTAAAAAATCTTTGCCTTCCGTTGGCCTTAAAAAAGTATTCTTTAAAAATCGAAGCCTTGGATGGGCCTTGTGAAAAATTATCTTTCAAAAAAATAATATTTGACAAAAATCACATCACTCAAAATGTCACAAGTGATAAATTACAAGCTATACATAAACCCCCCCTCCCCTCTCCTCTTATTATATTATAAAAAACCTTTGGGGAGACCAGAACAAAGACCAAGAGAGAAAAGAACATAAAAAATCACAGCACGCCTTCCCAGCAACAACAAAAAAACAACTCTTCCATCAAACAAAACAAGAAAAAGACTCAACTTGTGGAGTATGCTAAACACGAGCCCAGCACCATGCCCGGCAAGCCAGTCATATATCAAACAACCCACGCAATTTTTGTTCTGTTGGTTTTCAAAAGAATTTTTGAAATAAAAATTTTAATGGAGAATACAACAACCAGAATACTAAAATAACAACAACAAACACACAAAAGACGAACCTTAAGAACCCATCCGTAAAACTGTGACACTGACCTCTGCTAAGCTACCCAAAAGGAAACACCAATAAGAATATTTTTTTTGTTTGTTTTTTTAAAACCCAATAAAATTTTTCGAAATTGAAATGAAACACAAAACCAACTACCTGTGACCAAAATGACCCCCCACTCACAGCAACCAACCACTTGCCCATCCCCTTTTTTCCTCTATATCGTGTGTTTGTTGCATTCCCTCCCGCAGTGACTTGCATTGGAACAACCCCAACATTTTTATTTCATTATCGTATTCTTCTTCTTCCTCTTCTTCTAAGAACATTTATTTCAAATGGGATTTTTTTTTTCAAAACAATAAAAAT
>NW_026885332.1:0-6545 GCF_032173495.1 Musca vetustissima | reverse complement strand
GCTGTATTGCTCATTATTGTTGTTAGTATTAATTAAGACAATTTAAATGCATTTTGAAAATCGTTATAATTTATGTTCGCCAGCAAAGCTATTTAATTGTTCTAGCACGCAATGTGATATTTCATTTATATGCATTTTTGTAATTATTTATTATTTAGAATTCTAATTGATATATTTGATATATATGTTATGATATTTATATTGTATTGTTTGGGGAATTTTAAGATTTAATTCGAAGTTGATTAATGTTGTAGACAGGTAGCATATGTGTAAAATTGCTATTAATAATTATTACACTTTTAATTGTATCTCTAAATGTTTAAGAATTTTTATTTAAGTCTATAAGAAATAAATTCTATGTGATTGTGGAAATTTGTAGATAAAGAGTGTCATGTGGTGTTGTGGAATTATTGGAATAATTATTTATAAGTCAAATTGAAAGAAATGCTCTTTTGTTGTTTGGCTTTGCAACCATAATTACGTTATTTGTATGTTTCAAAGTTAATAATAAATTATTTTCTAATATCCTTTCAGGTAAGACCAGATTTATGCCATGATTTTTGTTTTAATTTGTTGGTAAGTTATTTTAATGGGAGTACAATTCACATAAGGTACTATATGGGGGAAATAGATAGAATAAGGAATTCCAAAGAAAGAAATATATATTGGAAAACTATGGTAAAGGAATTACTTTAAAATCGGAAATTAAATATATCAAATCGGGTATTACGGTTAAGTATGGCTATGGCTATATATATAAATGTGGATCGGTAAATACTGTTACCAGTGGGGTCGTCCGTAGGTCAAAACACGAGCTGTCCTAAACTTCTTACTTACTTACTTAGCTGGCTTGTTACAGAACGGTTGTTCCATAAGCCGAGCTTAAAAAAGATTTTCAAGCTCGTCGGTCTTGTGCGCAAGTCCACCAATTTGGAAGACCACGTTCCAAGATGTTGTTTTCTACTTGGTTTTCCATCTAATTCGTGGCCTTCCCCTTCTACGGGAACCATCAGTCGGCTCATTTTTATATACCTTTTGAGCTGGGGCATTTTCATTCATCGGCACAACATGGCCACCGTAGTCGCTGCAGCTTAATACGACTGACTATGTCGATGTCCGCGTATAAATTGTAAAGCTTGTGGTTCATTCGTCGCCGATATTCACCGTCGACTCAGATCGGACCGTAGATCTTTCGGAAGATTTTTCTCTCAAACACCCCAAAGAGCTGCCTCATCTGCTTGCGAAAGTGCCCATGCTTCTGATCCATATAATAGCACGGGTAGTATCAGCGTCTTGCAAAGTGTGTGATTGGTCTGGCGCGAGGTGGCCTTGTTTCTAAACTGCTTACTTAGACCATAGTAGCATCTGTTGGCCATCACAATCCTTCTCCGAATTTCAAAACTGATGTCATTCGTTTTATTTGTGGCGATACCAAGGTATATAAAGTTTCTAACTACCTCGAAGCTGTAGTTCTCAAGTTCCACAGTTGGTCCGAGTCTACTGGACGTCTTGCGCGTTTATACCATCAGCTTGGTCTTCTCGCCGTTTACTGCCAGACCCACTTTGGCAGACTCCTTTTCAATTTGTTCGAAGGTGGCTGTTACCGCTCGCAATGTTCGACCCATTATATCGATGTCATCGGCGTAGGCGAGTAACATGTGTTGTTTGGTGTACAGAGTGCCATTTCTGTTCACCTTTGCGTCTCGTATGACCTTTTCCATTAGGATGTTAAAAAGATCACACGACAAACTGTCACCTTGTCTGAATCATCGTTCGGTATTGAAGGGCTCCGATAGGTCCTTTCCCACTTTAACTGCTGACCTTGTGCCACTTAAAGTTATCCTGCATGGCCGTATTAATTTTGCAGGAATGCCGAACGCAGACATGGCTTTAGACACCTCTGAACGGATAGGGCTGTCATGACACCCGTGCTACTGAAACGGTGAAGGGTATCATGCAGTCGGCACCGTTTTTTTTTTGCTTACTGATTTGCCTATTCAACATGTGCTGCAATTAGATTTTCTAAGTTAAACAAGAGCCACTACATTGAAAGTGGGATAAAGTTTACACGGGACCTTCTCTGTCTCTGAAGATTTGTTTCTATCGAAAAAAAATATATTCCAATAGTTTCTTTCTACTGTTAAGAATCTGCTCTCAATATCAGCGATGCTTAAACTTTTAGTATTGAATAATGTGAGTAGGTGGTTTTTTCCTGCATTTCACGAACCACATTTCATCGAAGTTCTTCGATTTATTGTCAATATTAATCTTTTTCAATAAAACAAATCCAATAAACTGAAATCGCATCGGAAAAGTTTCTTAAAGCTCCATTAATTCGTATTAAATGCCGAAAAGAGGAACAAAAGCAAATACTAATAAAATTATTCAGTTGTTGTCGTTACCTTTTAAGCCCTATAAACATCAAATAATTTTATTTGTTTTTTACTCCAACCATGAAAATGGTTGGTTGGTCGGTCGGTCGATGGTCGTTCGTTTAATATAATAACCATCAAATATAAACAAAATGAGGCAAATAACAAAATAAACGTGTGTATAGTCACAATAAACTGACATATTTACCGAAATTTTGATATGAACATTTTCAGTCAACCCCCCGAAAACAGCGAGCAAGGAAATTATTAGAATAGAACGAGGGTAGGGGAAGGAAGTAGAGAAGAACACCAAAACCTTTAACTAGTTTAGGATCAGCAGCTAGGTGACATTTTCTCCTGAAATGGCCGTAAAATAGATTTTAGTATACGAAAATAGCCCGAGACTTCACTGCTTAGTTCCTATCGCATTTTTATACCCTTCACCACTCTGTGGTGGTATATGGGAGCTATATCTAAATCTGAACCGATTTTCGCGAAACTTTGCGGTTCAGGTTTAGATATAGCTCCCATATATAGCTTCGCCGGATTTTAGGTAAATATTCCACTAAAGTCCCTGAAAATCTATTGATTTGCACGAATTTTGGCATAGTGTACTGAATTAAGACTAGAATGATGTGTGAAAAGTTTTGAGAAAATCGGTTCAGATTTAGATATAGCTCCCATATATATCTTCGTCCGATTTAAGGTTAATTGTGTACCAAAGTCCCTATATATCTTTCGATTTGCATGAAATTTGGCACAGCGTACTAAATTTAGTATAGAATGATATGTGCAAAGTTCCGTGAAAATCGGTCCAGATTTAGATATAGCTCCCATATATAGTTTCGCCCAATTTTAGGTAAATACTCCACTAAAGTCCCTGGAAATCTTTTGATGTGCACGAAATTTGGCACAGGGTTATGAATAAGATCGAGAATGATGTCTGCAAAGTTTCGTGAAAGTCGGTTCAGATTTAGATATAGCTCCCATATATATCTTCGTCCGATTTAAGGTTAATTGTGTACCAAAGTCCCTATATATCTTTCGATTTGCACGAAATTTGGCACAGCGTACTAAATTAAGTATAGAATGATGTGTGCAAAGTTTCGTGAAAATCGGTTCAGATTTAGATATAGCTCCCATATATAGCTCCGCCCGATTTTAGATAAATAGTCCACTAAAGTCCCTGGAAATCTTTTGATGTGCACGAAATTTGGCACAGAGTTATGAATAAGATCGAGAATGATGTCTGCAAAGTTTCGTGAAAATCGGTTCAGATTTAGATATAGCTCCCATATTTATTTTCATCGTATTTAAGGTAATTGGTGCAACAAAGACCCTTCGTGAAAAGATTCATAGCTAGGCCGTTTGACACAACATACTGATGTTATATAAATTAGTCTCTAGCAAGTTTCCCTGAAATCGGTTCAGATATAGATTTATAACAAAACGCGTCGTCTGTTAGGATACATATGTAAAATATTCCCAAAGTGGTGAGGGGTATCATATAATCGGCCCAGTCCGACTTTACTACTTTCCTTACTAGTTATGCTATAGATTTGACAAAAATGTCACCGATTTTGAGTACTTTAAGGGTTTCAAATCTATTTCTTAAAAAAAATCGGCTGTGTTTTTCCTTCGAACTTCTTCGAAATTCCCTTGCAAATTTAGTTCCCCTAAAACATAGTACCCACCCCTCGTATCCTCCCAAGCTAACTGCTGTCGGTCGTTTCTAATTAACAGAATTTTCATTAAAATTCCATATTATATGACCAGAAAAATAGCACGACACAAAAATAACAACTTAAGGTTATGAGAATTGGCAAAGAGTATTCTTGTTTGTGGGGTGGAAAGAGAACAGGAGTTACAACAGCACACTCACACACACACACATCACATTACCAAATGTCGCTTGCCACCACCAAAGAATATCAAATTTTCGTTTTAATATTTTCATTCTTCACGGGTTTGTTCTTCTACTCATACTCTTCGGGTCAGTAATAGTAATGATGATGATGATGACAATGATATTCAATGAAAGTGTTTATTCAAGGAGTAGCCTCAAATCGATTGGGTAAAGGTGAAATAATAACCAGCAAGACTAAAGTAAACGTACTTATACCCCGAAAGGGATGAATGATGAGCGTTGGGTGGGGTGGTGTAGGTGTATGTGCTGGTAACAATTTCATTATCTATTGGTTAGTGTCACTAAGAACATTTATTTCATTCTAAGCCCTTTGGCATTTCTAGTTTAATGTCCGTATAGTTGATACTTGAAGATGTGTAATAATAATCGTCACAGTGGTTAGAGGATATATATATATATATATATATATGAAAATATTTTGCAGGATAAAAGAATAATACGAAGTCCTATGATTTCAAAAATGTATACTAATTATGGTAGCACATTTAGTTTTTGATAATCGGGGTTTTAGCCTCCGTCTACGACAAAAGAATAAGAACTGCCTCCGTAAAACCTTTTTTAAAATAAGTATCTTTGAGTTTTTACTAGGAACTCAGAAAGCCCTTGGATGTGGTTATTGAAGAGTGTAGGAGCTAGCATTGCTTCCTGTGACAATCCGTTGTTAGGTTTTATCGTTCTGCTATGTTTAGATAAAGAGTAAAAAACGCGGTCTATAAGGAGTGCGGATATATATATATATATATATAGAGTCATGTTTATTCCCTATTGAAATTGAAGAAAATCGTCCGATTTTAGGTAAATTGTAAACCAAACTCGCACAATATGTCCTATTGAGACAAAATTTTGGACAGCGTACTAGATTAGGCCCAGATTGATGTGTGCGAAGTTTTGTGGTAATCGGTACAGATTTAGATATAGCTCCCATACATAGATTCGTCCGATTTTAGGCAAATTGTGCACCAAACTCCAAAAGTTTGTCCGATTGAGACAAAATTTTGCACAGCGTACTAGATTAAGTCCAGTTTTGTGGAAATCGGTTCAGATTTAGATATAGCTCCCATACATAGTTTCGTCCGATTTTCGGCAAATTGTGCACCAAAATCGCAATTTTTGTCCAATTGAAAGAAAATTTTGCAAAGTGTACTGAATTAGGTACTGATTGATGTATGCGAGGTTTTGTCCGACTTTAGGTAAATTGTGCACTAAACTCGTAATTTTTATCTGATTGAGACAAAATTTTGCACAGCGTACTGAATGGGTAAGTTGTGCACCAAACTCAAAATATTTTCCCGATTTGGGCAACATTTAGCACAGCCTACTGAATTAGGTCCTGTTTGATATTTATGAAGTTTTGTTGAAATCGGTTCAGATTTAGATATAGCTCTCTTATATAGTTTCGTCCGATTTTTGGTGAATAGTGCACCAAACTATCCATATTTTTCCGATTGGGACAACATTCTGCAGAGCGTATTAACTATGTCCACATTGATGTAAGCGGAGTTTTGTAAAAATCAATTCAGGTTTTGATATATCTCCCCTGTACCAATTTTTTGGTAAATGATCCACCAAAGTCCTATGTTTTGTCCGATTGATACAAAATTTTGTACAACGTATTGAGATAGATTCTTATTAATTTGTACGACGTTTTGTGAATATCGGTTCAGATTTAGATTTATGGGAGCCATATATAGTTTCTTTCGATTTTTGGTAAATGGTGCACCGAGCAGCCTACATCTCTGCCATATACACGAGATAAAATTGTGAACAGCGATCTGTGCTGCAGCATACCAAAGGTATATGCAACGGTTGCTCAATTAGGTCCAGATTTACATATAGCTCCACATGCATTATTTTCCTAGATTTCATACAAATGGTGCACAAAAAAATCCGAGAAAATTTTTCATAGATTTGAGAATGGTATGTGCATTGAGTTGTTTACCTGGTTCACATATCTATGTAAATCACACATTTAGTTTCGCCCCATTCCATTTCAATGTTCCTCTGAAGATTAGATGTCTATTCTATCTACAGGGTATTGTATATATTAGCATCTCTTGTATGTATCCAAAGTGGTGAAGGGTATCATATTAGTCGGCCCCATCCGACTTTTAAACTTTCCTTGCTGGTTTCTGGTCTATTAACCTACCTACCTTTCTAAAAGCTGCTTGTTTATGTGAGTTAAACGTCTCTATTTAATCATGAATTCGGCTCAGTATAAGCTTTTCAAATAACTTTAGGCACACTGA
>NW_026885331.1:0-63831 GCF_032173495.1 Musca vetustissima | reverse complement strand
GACGAACTAAGGGCAGTTTTTGATAGACCAGCTGAAGGAAGTCTTCGATAGACGAGCTTTAGGTAGTCTTTCATAGGCGGGCCGAAGGGAGTCTCTATAGACGAGCTGAAAGGAATCTTTGATAGGCGAGCTGAAGGTAGTCTTTTTATAGGCGAGCTGAAGGGAGTTCTTGATATGCGAGCTGAAGGGAGTCCTTCATAGACGAACTGAAGGGAATCTTTCATAGACGAACTGAAGGTATTCTATAGGTGAAGTGATGGAAGTCTATAGACGAACTGAGGGTAGTCTTTCATAGACGTGCTAGTCGAAGTTTATTCACAAACTGAAGGCAATTTCTAAAGACAGTCGGAAGTAAGTCTTTATAGACGAGCTGAAGGAAGCTTTTATAGACAAAACTGAAAGGAACCTCTCCTTGTAGACTTGCTAAATTAATTCTTTATAGATTTTGTGAATGTCACTTTTCTTATCTCTTTTTTTAACTATTTTTTAACACAACTTTAACTTATCATGTCTGTCTTTTACAATTTTCTTCCGGGTTGTGTAGTTTCCCAACTATTTAAATAACTATCTTTTCTCTACATTTTTTTTTCAAAACATGTCGATATCTTTAAAGTATCGATACAACAACAAAACCTTATGCAAACGTAAACGTATTTGATAAAAAACAATAATGTAAACAAATTAGAGTATATTGATAATAAAAACAAATAATAGATAAATTTCACAGACACGTTTATTATATTCTCTAAGATATAGATAGCTTATGCAATTCCATTGACGCACAATATTCTTGTCAGTAACAATTAGAAAAAAATAAGAATATAATAATACTTTTTTATGCAAAAAATAACTCAAGTGTTATCTATTTATATTCGTTCGTTAGAAGGGATCGAAGGGAATAAATAGGGTTTTTCATTTTATTTTTAGTGTGCAAAGTCCAGAGCTTAGTTAATAAGGTTCTGATATTTTTCCATAAGAAACGTGATATGGGGTAAACACACTCATTATATATATATATATATATATATAGCGTGCGAGTTGTGATGTGTCTAGTCAAGAGCTGGTTGTTTTGCAATTTTTTATCAATTAGTTTTACGATCTTTTATCGATATGTTTTTGTGAAGTTCGGAAATGTAGCGTATGTACGTGCTACAAAATTTTCCACTTAAAAATTGGTTGTTAGATTCGATGTAAAATGTATGCAAAGTGATTGTAGGTAGAATATCTTACATACAGCATAAAAGGTTAGGACAGGTACATGAAATGAAAATATAGGGAAAATACCAAAAAGTGGACCTATAGCGACATCTCTACAAACCGATTATGTAAACATAATACAAATTTCAGAAATTTTCAGAAATGGATAATTATACCCTCAGCCGTATGGCCAATGAGGGTGTATACACTTTGACACTGTTAAAATGTGCCACATCGAAATATTGGTTCTAGACCTCATGTTTCTTTGGGCCAAATTTGTTTAAAAAATTTTGATTTCATCCAAACTTTGCCCATCTTATTATTACTTCAAAACTTAGTTCAAGTTCGAAGATGGGGGAATATCGGTCCATTTCTAATGGTACCTCCCACACAGGGGCTAGGCCTAAATGCGGGTTATAGTTCATATATATTTTTTTATGTTGATATCCTCCGCAGGTGAAATGATTACAACAGAATCTTAGAACCAAACCGAAAACGCGGAACAAATTGAATAACTATTTTAATATAAAAAAGAGGGGTTATATGTGGGGACTACACAAAGAACAAAAACAAAAAAAAGGGGGGGCGAATATTAATAATTTTTAAAATACCAAATTACAGCGAATTCGGTAGAAAAACGCGCTCAATAACCCCAAAATACCGAAAAATGGGGGTACCCTTATATGGGGGGCTATACGAAAAAATTGACCTATATTTATAATTTTTTGTGGAGAGATTTGGCTATTAAGAACTCAAAATACTAAATTACATCAAATTCGGTGGAAAAATACGATCAAAATACCCCAAAATACTGAAAATTAGGAGATACCGTTATATGGGGGCTAGCAGAAAAAGTGGACCAATATTTATAATTTTTAGTGGAGAAATTTGGTACCCAATTGGAACCCAATGTAACAAATTTTAAGGAATTCAGTCGAAAAACGCAATCAAGAACCGCAAAATATCGAAAATTGGGGGGTACCGTTATATGGGAGCTATGCCTAAACGTGGACCGTTATATCCCATCTTGGAACTTGAACTGCCTGCAGACAAAAGACAAACCTATACAAAATTTTAGCACCCTATCTCAATTCCTTCAGAACGTGATTACAACAGACATACGGACCGACGGACATGGATGGCTATATCGTCAGCATGTTTACCCTGATCAAGAACATATATACTTTATAGGGTCGGAAATGATTATTACGATGTGTTACAAACGGAAAAACAAAACTAATATACCCTCCATACTATGGTGGAGGGTATAAAAAAATAGGAGAATGAGTCTTCTATCACCAAGGACCCGAAATACCAAATTAAAAACACTCTTGTTGGAATGTACGCCTATTAAGATACAAAAAAAAAACCAAGGACCTTTATATAGGAACTATGTCGAAACATGAACCTATATTAAAATTTGTTGCGAAGAAGCTTTTCAATCACCAGCGATACTACTGAATGTCACATTACAGTTATTTTTTAGTTGGGAAAATGGGGTCCAGATGTATAAAACACCGTAAATGGATCGTGACTGACTGGATCGTGACGTATTTGCTGAAGCATTTTCAATAACCAAGGTATTATCAAAAGACGTTTTTTATGTGCAGGCCAGGGTATATTATTTATTTTACTTTTGACCTCTTAATAGTCCACAAGTTATTGCAAGTCCGTGCCTGCAATACTATCCTCTGACTGGGCTGGTCATAAGCCTATTGAAAAATTATAAAAAAATAATAATTTTCTATTTGTTTTGACTAATTTTAAAAAATCCTTATGGAGTTCTTCCGAACATATGGTTAAATATTAATGTTTGACCTTCATAATTTCTTCTTCAGATTATTTTCTCCAATTCCATCATAAATAATCTGGACAAACGAACAAATGTATACTCTTGTCTTTATGGCATTTCACAGCATTTAAAAAAAATACCAGCATACAAATAATTCCTGTTCTTAAACAAAATTAAAAAAAAAAAAACTAATATCAAAATCTTCACACGAATAAATGGAGCTAGGAGTCACATACATATCTATTTAAGGTTAATGGTATTTAAAAAAAAATAATATTTTCCTATAGCCCGAACGTAATTCGTGATAAAATTTATATATTTGTTTTCCGAACCATTAAGTAAGCATTATTTCCATCCACTGCACCCTAATGTTTTCAAGGTTTATGGTAAAAAAAAACAACATCCATCCAATTCGGTTCGGTTCGTGATGAAAGTTAGAGCACACATCTTTTTTTGTATATCCCCCACACACAAATTTGTTAAGGGGTTTAAGGAAAGAAGAACAACATTCACATCTCACTCGTACTTACATGTTTTACTGATGTTCGTTCTTAAAGAAAACAAAAAAATATTGGCGGCTTTTTTTTTTAAATCATGGCACATGTTCACATTATTTTGCAGCACATTTTGAACTTGTACAATTTGCACTCCTCATAAATCAAATTTTAATTAATTTATTTTTTTTAATAAACACAATCCTATTTTTTATTTTCTCTATGTGTAGCCCGTCGAAGACTTAGAAGAGGAAGAAGAAGAATATATAGAGGAAATAGAAGATAGTGAGGATGAAGTGGATGAAAGTAGCTCTGATCCTGATTGGTCCAAGACACCCATGGTGCGCCGAAAACGTCCAAATGTAAGTATTAAAAATTACATTTTTGTTTATTTTTTGTTTCAAACCCGAACTTTAAATTTTTTTTATCTCGAATATCAATAATTATATTAATGACAAAAATCCTTCCCATCCCCCCGAACACCTTTCCCTCCATCATCACAAATAAAAACCCAATCAAATTAAATAAAAATAATATATAATATGTGATTACAAAAAAAGGTACGACTTGATTTCAGAACATGCGGACCACCGCCGGTGTCAGAGCATCAACATCCATCAAGTCCATCTCCCAATCAGATATCTCCCACAATATGGATGAAGACCAACAACAGAACTCCTTTGACTCCACTCATTCACGAACACTTGGAGGAGCTGCAAAAACGTCTGGCAAGGGTCAGCACAAGCGGAAGTCCAAGGGCTGCCAATGCCGTGGTGACTGCCGCAACAAGCGTTGCGGATGTAATTCGCTCGATCAGAAATGTACGGTAAATTGTCAATGTACCTCGAATTGTCTCAACCGTATTATAGGGCCAGTGAATGAACATCCCGATGACGATAACTATGACATGATGATGGATGCCAACAATGAGGCTGGTGGTGAACAAACAAACGATGTTGCAATAAAACTGGAAAAAGACTCACCTCCTAACACAGCTGATAGTGATAATGAAAATGCAAATAAAAGCAATGCTACCGATGATACATATGTTACAACAAAAACCACAATAACTTCCACGTCATATTTAACACCGAAAATGGCTAGGTAAGTTGTGACAGCATAAAAACTAAATTGTCGTCAGATACTAATGAATATTTTGTTCGTTTACAGACTCTCCACAATTAACTTTGAGACTGCCACGGCCAAAAAGAAATTTTTCAACGATTAATTCCACATTGAAATACAAAAGTGCCTAACAACCCAACATCCTTACATTTGTTATACAAATATTATCCTGTGAAAAAAAAAACAATACTTGTTATTATCTTATTTTTCCGTTCAACACCAGTTGCTTGTTCCCTGTATTTACTTAAAAAATCTCATTAAATTGTAATATGTTGCTTTAATATTTTATAAAAAAGAGAAAAACTAATTTACATTTTTTAAATTACTTACAAATGCAGGTCTATGAATCATAGAGGCCTTAATTTCATTTTTATTAAAACAAAAGATTTCTAATTATGAAATTTAGACCTCTAAGATTCTCAACAATACTGCTAGACATATACATATAATATATATACATATAATATAAAAACTTAATTTCTCAACTAGTATTATTATTTTTGTTTTAATGTAATTTAATTTCCCCCTTCGCTTCATTCACATCATCTCTTCATAAATTAATTATTTTTCGTTTCTTTTTTATTTATTTGTCATCATTATTTTAGAAAATAATTTATTTATATATATGTGTAACTATGTATTCATTTTAAATATTAAAAAACACAATTTGTTTATATTACCTCTATTTGTATTTAATTTTTTATTAACAATAATTCCATCTTGCCCATTTACACCAACATCATATGTTCCATTCCATGCCATTTCATTGCACACACATCTGATTTGTTCATCACAAACATCATTGTTCATTTCAAAACCAATTAATTCGAACAAAAAATTAATATATTATTTTTAGTAGTTATATATATATGTGTATAATTTATAAGTTCTTTAGTTTTATGGAAAAACACACAATTTTTATAAATACATGATTTTTCTTTTAATTATATATAAAAACATAAAACAATGTGATTTTATTCTTAAAGATCGGTGTGGGAAAGTAAATAGTTTTATAGCTCAATATTCGTATGCCTTAAAAATTTGGCATTGAAAAATAATGTTTAAAAAATCCACGCCTTTTAATAGGTCTTGAAAAATAATTTTGAAAAAATTATTTTTAACCAGTAGAAAGGTGTCAGTCGGTGTTGCCGACAGATATATACCCCCAGCCTATGATTTGCGGAGGTCTTCGGAATTGCACACAGGTTTTATTATTAACTTTATATAAGAAATATGTTTTTATAAAAGAGGTTTCAGATTTAATGTTGATAAATTGTTATAAAATATTGACCATTTGTGAGGGAGGTACAATTTTGTGGGGGAGGTGCCAGAAATAGTGGACCAATGGGTCCCATCTTCAAACTTGATCTAGGCTTTGTAAAGGTTAATAGGTTGTGCAAAGTTTGGTTCAAAAGGACACTCCATTGATATTGGTATTCACCCTTATTACGGATGGCGTAGTCGTGTTGAAAAATTGGCACTGTCGCATTTATACGACAAATCGGTATTATGAAAGGCGTTACAATACGCCAAATCTGTCGTGAACGATTTTTTTGACGACAGCATACAAAAATATATAAAAATGTGTTAAAATTGAATTTTAAAAATATTTACTGATTAACTGTTACATTCAACTTTATTTTATTGCATTACTCAATATTCATAAGAATTACAATTACCACAAAAATTAATTAGAAAACAAACAAAATTACATAGTTTTTCCAATACAATATAAAAAGGGTTCTAAAAGAACAATTTTTGATTTGGTTTTGTAAAAGAGTAAAAGAAAAATCTATTACAATATTTGGCGTTGTCGAAAATTTTACATAATACCGACCAAAAACGACTACGACAACGCAATCGATACGCCTACCGTAATAAGGGTGATTATAAATATTGAAAATGTTGACGCTCTGTGGGGGAGATAGTAGAAAGAGTGGACCAATGGGTCCCATCTCCATCTGGACGTAACGGTTGCAGTAATTAACTGCTCTCCGGTACATCTTCTTGGCATCGACTTGCCTAGCAGTTACTGGTGAGGTGAGGAATTGGTGCTGCATGTGAGGGATTAAGGTCGACCATAGCATAGCCTCTTACCATGGCAAGGACTTGGTATCTAATCCTAAATAAGCTGGTTGAGGTGCCCAGGTATCGACAAGGCTCCGTTCTAATGCAGTCGGGACCATGACTGCAAACCGTACAACGCTGATAGGCACGAGGTCGCATGGCACCCAGCGTTAGGTTGGGGCACTTTAAAAAGGTAGTGACCCAGACCTTTTGAGATGGTTATATAGGGATCATAGGCACTCGATCATTTCCTCCGAGACTCTCCCCTGAGCCCGTCCGCGACTGTTTATTTGTTATTCACAGCTACCCAATGAATAGTATTGAGCAACCTGTTAACGCGTCCGTTAGCATTCAGCTTAGAGCGGGCATTTAAAAATAGTTTTAATAATTTAAAATATAAATGTTGTTTTTAATCCTCGCCTTATAGCAGGCATTGAAAAATACTATTGAAAATGCCTTGAAATTATTTTTTAAACCTCGTCTTACTGTTAGCCCATAAAATTAATTGTAAAAAATATATGTATATTTTTTTGAAAATTTGAGTTTTAATGATTGATTTTCCACGCTTAGTGTTCTGAAGTTGGCTAAAAATAGTCTATAATAATTAATATATCCCTATGGACCTGCTTTAAAAATCCAGGTGACATAGCTACTATAAAAAAAATCGACAGAGAATTATATTTTGATTTTTGTAAATCAGTCTTTTTCTTCTAAAATTTTGTTCGTTCTCTTAAACTGCCTATTTGCAAAAGCACATCATTTTCTCATATGAACAATAGTTTGAAAATAAAAGAGAGTTGGCAACACTGTTTTTCGCAAACACTAAATTGCATACTTCCTGTTCATATGTTTTTTTAACAACACAAATGTCAAGAGAACGCAACGACGTTGGTGTGCACTGGAATGTTCTCTCCGCATTAGAGAGTTGGCAACTCGGTATTTTGCATACTTCCTACATCCTATGTCGGCAAAGAGAAATTCTCATTGGAATCTCTTGATTATCGAGGATCTGATCAGAGAAGAAGAAACTTATTTTGTTTAGTTTTCGGGCGACTTTTTAAACGGACGGACGTGGTTTGTCTAGCAGATGAAAGCGTACAAGAAAAAAAAGGGAAACAAAGTTAGCATTGAAGATATTAGTGAGATTTTAGTTGTCGCGTACAAGTAAATTTAAGAAAGAATTATTGTGTTTTTAAGTAATTCATCCTATATTTTTAATGGTAATTGAAGTGAATATTATAAAATCGTGAAAGAAAGAAAGGAATATCCAAAGCGTGATAAAAATTTTGGAGTAAATAAAATGCTTTAAATGGTTGAAGTGTGTGTGTGTTTGGTTTATAGCAAAATGCAACAACTCGAATGTATTTTTGGCGGGAATTTCGTGAGCTTTCGTATGTACATGTGTGAGTAACTCTGTTGTTTGTGAAGTTTCTCCGTTGATGTGTGCTTTTGAAACCAATACGGCTATGAGCACTGTATGCAACAGAAAAATAGCCATTGCAAAAATCGAGTTGTTCGGAAATGCAAGGAATATTGTTGTTGTTTTAAGAAGGGAAGGAACAAGTGTGTTTGTGTGTATTATACACACATTACACAAACAATTTGCGAAGCTGTGTTTGTCTATGGATTTAACAAAGTAAGTGATAGGATAAATTGTTGTTTTTCTTCTGTATATAATATGTCAATATAGCGATACCAGAAGAACTATAGTTTAGTAAAACCGAACAGATTTTTTTGATTTTTTATCAAAAATTTGATATTTTTACCCTAATTATGGGGATTTTTTCTTTCTGGGTGTTATTTTACCCAGATGTTCGAGCAAGGGTATCCTGGTTTATGGACCCGTTTAATTTTAAAGCTTATGAAAATACATTTACATACAGTAAAAAACCCGTTCTTGGACCCTGATTTTTTTGAGAACCCCCTAAAAGTCGAACAAGGCTCCATTATAGTCCATCACCAATTCAGACCCTTTCTAAAATGGTGCGATATGGACCTTAGAACCCTGTAAAAAGGAGACAATTCGCGTAGCCGAAAATTGTTGAAGGTTGAAGGTTTTCAATATTTTTGGTGGTCTTCGCAGAAAAGGATTGTGTAAGATATTCCAACAAAATAACTAAGAAAGATCTGAACATCGAACATGTGAACATAGAATTTTACCTAGAGAAGACCTATAGAATGTCTTCTATTCATAATAAACCTTTGAACGTTTTACATTTCTGCAACCTTTCGATGACACTTTCAAAGAAAGGCGTGGATTTTTTAGCAATATAAATAAATAAAAATTTTCAAGGGTACAAAAAGGCGTGGATAAAAAAAATGTTCAGGGGTCCAAGAAGGCGTGGATTAAAAACATTTTTTTCAAGGGTCCAAAAGGGCGTAATTTAAAAAATCAAGGGTCGAAAAAGTCGTAAAATTTTCAAGAGTCGAAAAAGGCCTGGATTTTTCAAATATTTTTTTTTCAAGGACCAAAAAGACGTGGATTTTCTAAAAAAAAAATAAGGCGCCAAAAAGGCATGGATTTTTTAAAAAAAATTTCAGGGGTCCAAAAAGGGGTAATTTTGAAAAAAAAAATTCATGGCGCCAAAAAATGCATTTATTAAAAAAAATCAAGGCGCCAACAAGGAATTTATATATGGGTAGCTTTAAAAAAAAAACAAAAATTTGATTCTTTAATAATATTTTTTAGGCATCCAAAATGCGTAGTTTTCGAAATGCCAAGAAAGGTTTATTTTTTTAATATTTTATCAAAGGCCTTCAAAAAGTTTGGAATTTTTATACCCTACACAACTATGTTGTCAGGGTATTATAGCTTTTTGCATGTAGGATGGGTTCTGGCCAATGAAGACCCCTATTGTTTTTGGGAAAGATCGGTTAATATTTAGGGGATGAAATGGACCAAATACTAAATTTTTGTCGGTTTTTCTGGTCGCTCCACAGGCCGCAATAATGACCCGAACATCGTGAAATTTTGCATGGAGAACGGGGTCGGGCCAAAGAATAAGCATGCCTGTTTTGATAAAGATCGGTCAATATTTAGCGGGTCAAATGGACCCTGACTTTTGTGTGAAAAATGACAAAATTTGTATTCTATAGCGTATATATTTACCCCTGAAGGACATAGACCCGAAAAATTGATATTATATCCAAGAGGAGTGGTTGACCTTTAAATTAAGACCAATTATATTGTCGCATGTGCTCTGATGTGGGAGTTACACCTAAATATTTACAGGTATCTTCGTATTTGTATGTTATTTAGTAACCCATTATCACTCTAGAGAGCCGAACATAGCGCTGATCGCTTTGAAATGTTTCATGAGGTTCCAGTTATGGTCAAGGACAACGCCTTTAATTTTCGGTGATGATCAGATAATAATTTTGGATTGAACGTGACCGAAAACTTAATTTTTTTGTGTTATTTTCGAGTCGATCTACAACAACACAACCCACGGTGAAGGGAATCTGGACAATAACTGTACTGAATACTCGTAATATTCGGAAAATATGTCAGTGTGAGGAAGAGGTGCTGTTTACCTCTAATCGGGCAAGAGTGTGCAAATATCACGAAATATTGCCCAGGCTCGGAATACACATCCGTAGAAAATTTGAGTTCAGTGGTAGTTGTGTAGGGTATCGTATGGTCGGCCCCGTCCGACTATACTGCTCCGCTCACTGGTTAAAAATGTTTTTTTAAGGACCTAACATGACATATTTACAGAAGGTAGTCTCATCTGACCATTTGATTTTGATCCTCTCCTTACTATGTATGATATTTAAATATGCTCCTATTTAAAAGCTGAAATGAGTATTTTAAGAAACAACATTTCAAATATGGGACTGTTTTTACCCTCCAATATCTAGGTTTGCCAAATTACAGCCACTACAAAGGAAAATGCGTCTAGAAACCTCAAAATATTGGCAATGAGGCGCTACCTTCTTAGGGGATTATGCCCAAATATGGATCCAACTTTCAACGCCAAACCTCTTAGGAATAATGACAATGTATGTGCAAAATATCAAAGCTCTATTTTCAACAGAGCTACGGCGATTTCAACAGACGGACCGACAGGCGGAAATGGCAAAATCGACATAGAAGTTCCGTCCCAGAACCTAAAACACCTTGTACATTAGAACTTTTTATGAGGATTTTTTTTACATATATGCAAAGGAATTGACAATTGGAACCCACTGAGTTAACAAAATCCGGTTAAATGTAAACGTACTATAAAATAATCTATTAATTTTACATGTTTTGGAACTTTTTACTCCGAAACCGTTTCTGAACGCATAAAACTGTTAAAACATTGAACCAGATTAAGGAGAGCACAAAACAAAATGGCGTTCTCTTTGTAGATTTGCGTTCCCAAACTTTTCAAATTATTTTGTACTCAGAGAGGGATTTTGAAATGTTTCCCTTTTACTAGCTTTACTATTAAAAAAGTACTGAAACAGACCAAGAATTTTATTCCGATCACGAATGCATTTTGTAATTTCAGTTTTCTCTTCGAAAACATTTTCTTTCTCTTCCTTAAGCTGTCTATTTCCAAAAGCATAGCATTTTCTCATATCCACAACAATAATGTGAAAATATAGATAGTTGGCAACACTGTTTTTTGGCAAACACTAAATTGCATGCTTCCTATATCCCATGCCCTTTTGTTTCAACAACAACAACGAATGTCAAGAGAACACAACAATGTTGGTGTCCGTTGGAATGTTCTCTCTGCAATAGAGAGTTGGCAACTCGGTGTTTTGTCAATTGTAAATTGCATACTTCCTATATCCTATGTCGGCAAAGAGAAATTCTCATTGGAATCTCTTGATTATCGAGGATCTCATCTGAGAACAAGAATCTTCTTTTGTTTAGTTATCGGGCGACTTTTAAAACGGACGGACGTGTTTTTTCGAGCGGATGAAAGCGTAAAGGAAGAAAAACAAATTTAGTGTTTTTTTGTAGTTGTCATGTACAAGTAAATTAAAATAATTATTTCGTTCTATATTGTCAAAGGAAATTGAAGTGAATTTTATAAAATCATGAAAAAAGTCAAGAAATATCAAAAACGTGATGAAATTCTGGACAAAATAAAATTAAATGTTTGATCTGTGTGTGTATATTTGGTTCATTGTCAAAGATCTATCATTGTTCTAACAGCCTGTTTTTGTAAATGTAAAATGTCCATTCGTTCGTCGAAGAAACGAACGATTACTCATTTTGGTTTTCGCAAACAAATTACCGGTTGTAGTGAGTGAGAAATAGGAAAGAGCTTTTGGTATTCGTATTTTTTTGGTTTTTGTTATACAAAACGGTGCGTTATTTACGAACAAAAATGTCAAAAACAAACGAAGAGAAAATACCATTCGTTTAAAAAATAATAATAAAGAAAACTATTTGTTCATTACAATTTGTGTGTTGTTAGTGAAAAGAACGTAACAAATATGGAAAATTCTGATGAAATATATAAGAAGAAATGGTTTGTAAAAAATTATATATCCCTATGAAATGTAAAAAATTATATTGAATTGTTTGAACCCCTAGCAACAAAAGGACAACGATTGCCCAATTCCAAAAATTGGTTGATCTCATGGAACTTTACCCACAATTAGCAACTGGCCGTCCTGTTTTCGGATCCAATAAATTTGAAGTGGATAACAAGTGGAATAATGTCGCTGTATCATTAAATGCCATAGGTATTCTCCTTTGGGGAATATTTTGCTTTTCTTTATAATTAAAATTAATTGCAATCGTACCAAACATTTTGAATTTTCTATTTTGACACTTTTTATGTAAAAAAAAACTGTTTGTAAACAATAAACAGAGTTACCCTCATTTTGCAATAATTCTATTGGAAAATTTGCAACAATATACCAAAAGAAACACTTTGGCACTAATGGTTAAACACGAATGAAAAAGCTCAATCGTTTCTAGACGAAAGCTTTTACAATTATTACAAAAACCAAATTTTCGACGTATACGTTTTAATACGAACGATACGTGTGACTGCCGGAACAAATTACAAAAACAGGCTGTAACACACAAAATGCAAAAACTCGCATGTATTTTTGGCGGGAATTTCGTGAGCTTTCGATGCGTTTGAGGAATATTAAATCTACGTGTGTATGTGTGTGTAACTATGTTGTTTGTGAAGTTTGCACGTTGATGTGTGCTGTTGAGCACTGTATGCCACACTGTATGCCACTATGTAAGCACTGTATGCCACAGAAAAACAGCCATTGCAAAAATCGAGTTGTTCGGAAATGCAAGGAATATTGTTGTTGTTGTTTTCAAAAAGGGAAACTACAAGTGTGTTTGTGTGTATTGTACACGTATAACTCAAACAATTTGTAAAGCTGTGTTCGTCGATGGATTAAATAAAGAAGCTGTGGCGTGAAAATGTAAGTGATTGAATATGTTTTTGTTGTTTTTTTTTCTGAATATAATATGTGAAGGAATATTTTTAAAATAATTTTATAAGACTTAACATGTGTATTAATGCGATATGGGGTAGTGCATATTGACATCTCCAAAGTTATAAAAATGTGGTGATTTTAGATTTAAGTTTCAATCTTAAAGCATGGCTATAAGTAGGGATTACAGAGAAAAAATTATCACTAAAAAACAGAAAAATGAATAGCCCAATAGCTTGTAGCTAAATTTTCAACTAAAGTTGCTGTAATTTGGCAATCGTGGAGCTATGAGCAACATATTCCATTTTCCCCATAATTAGAACAGTGGATCTATGAAATAATTATCACATGTATGGTTTTCGATGAGGCTTATTACGATTTTTTTTAAATGAATTAAAAATCAAAACAATTTTTTTTTTTAAATTTTTATAATTGAATCGTTTAAACGACATGTACATTAGAACTTATTTCAGGGTTAATCTACTTTAAGAGGATCTATTTGACAAATATGTAATGGAATTGACAATAAAAACCCACTCGGTTAACTTAATCCGGTACAATGTAAACGTACTATTACATTCCGTTAAATATTTGCTATTTTTTTACGTTCACCTTCCTTATTCATAAAAAACACGGTAATAAAGAAAATTCCTGGAAAAAATATTATTTAAAAAAAGTACCCTTAAACTTTGGACTACATATTTATATAGGGGTGAGAGGGGCACATATGAACAGCGCTCATAAAATCTCGGTTTAAAATTTTTCCGATCCCCAACCATTTTTTTTTTGTATGCCAATTATGTTCTTTATCTGTGTAAACCATTTTGGGGTCAGTTTTGAACACTTTGACTTCGTCCATTAAAACAGTAATATGTATATTCATTGTAAAGGTTACAAATGTACCTATTAGTTAAAATTTATAAGAAACCAAAAATTATAAAATAAAAAATTTTATGAGGCTTGAAAGAAAAAAGTGTTCAAAGGTGCCCTCCTCTCCACTATTATTTTTAAGTAGGGATAGAAAAATATTTTTTTAAAAAAAAATCCATGACATATTGAAAAATATTTTTGTTTTTCCACGCTTAGGACTCTGAAGGTGGCTCAAAAATAGTTTACAGTGGTTAATCTATCCCTATGGACCTGCTTTAAAAATCCAGGTGACATAGATACTACAAAAATCGACATAGAATTATATTTTGATTTTTGTAAATCAGTCTTTTTCATCAAAAACTTTCTCGTTCTCTTTCTTAAGGGGACCCCCCCCCCCCTCCCATTCTCGGGGTCAAAATTTTTTTTATTTAATTCGAATCTACACTAATAGTACGTTTACACTTAACCGGATTTCGTTAACCCAGTGGGTTTCAATTGTCAATTCTTTTGCATATATGTCAAATAAATCCTCATAAAGTAGGTTAACCCGGTAAAAAGTTCTAATGTATATGCCGTTTAATTCAAGAATGTCCCTACAAAATTTCAATTGAAAATCTCAAGAACCCTTGAAGATATAGACGATTTATTGTGTCAGCATCAAGTGACGGCTAAAGGGCTTCTCAAACGTTAAACGCGTTTTTCACAAAACTAATAACCTAATCGATTCCAAATTTTTACACGTTTCTCTGTGAGTGTATAGCTATCGTATGAACTAGGATAAAGCCAATCGGTGAAGATCTTCCTTATTTTTTAACTCAGCTTTTGGTCAAAAATCGGCAATTTTCCAAAAATATTTTTTCAAAGGTCCACCATTTTGTAAATTTTAGAGCGAAGTCAATAATCTTAGTTCATACGAGAGCCAGACATGTACTCTTTGTAACACCGTTGGAATTTTCGGATTCCGATGTTCCAGTTAGGAGTTATCATGCCCGCCATCAAAAATAAGGACTTTTCTTTAATTACAAAAAACAACAACAAAACAATAACAAAAATGTTTTGTAAATTATTTTTCTTCTCTTTTAAATCTTCAAATATATATGTGCAAAGTAACAAACCTTAACAAGCATTGGTATTGATTTACCAGCCCATTGAAAATCTTGAAAAATTAAAATCGAGAATGGGTGGGGTTCCCTTAAACTGCCTATTTCCAAAAGCTCATCATTTTCCCATAACAACAATAGTTTGAAAATAAAAGAGAGTTGGAAACGCTCTTTTTTCCCAAACAGAATATTGCATGCTTCCTGCAATGGAATGTTCTCTCTGCAATAGAGAGTTGGCAACACTGTTGTTTGCATACTTCCTGCGTCCTATGCCGGCAAAGAGAAATTCTCATTGGAATCTCTTGATTATGGAGGACGATCTTATCTGAGAACAAAAAACTTCTTTTGTTCAGTTATCGGGTGACTTTTAAAACGGGCGGACGTGTTTTGTCGAGCGGATGAAAGCGTGAAAGATGAAAAAAGAAAAACAAAGTTAGCATTGAAGATATTAGTGAGTTTTTAGCTGTCGCATACAAGTAAATGAAAAAAAATTATTGTGTTTTTAAGTTATTCATTCTATATTATCAAAGGTATTTGAAGTGAATATTATAAAATCATGAAAATAAGTCATGAAAAAAAATATGAAAAACATTATGAAATTTTGGGCAAAATAAAATTAAATGTTTGATGTGTGTGTGTATGTTTGGTTCATTGTTAAAGATCTATCATTGCCCTAACACACAAAATGCAATCACTCCAATGTACTTTTGGCGGGAATTTCGTGAGCTTTCGACGCGTTTGATGACTGTTAAATGTATGTGTGTGTGTAACTATGTTGTGTGTGAAGTTTGTCTATTGATGTGTGCTGCTGAAACCAATACGGCTATGAGCACTACATGCAACAGAAAAATAGCCATTGCAAAAATCGAATTGTTCGGAAATGCAAGAAATATTGTTGTTGTTTTCAAAACGGGAAGAAACAAGTGTGTTTGTGTGTATTGTACACGCATAACCCAAACAATTTTCAAAGCTGTTTTCGTCGATGGATTTAATGAAGAAGCTGTGGCGTGAAAATGTAAGTGATTGAATATGTTGTTGTTTTTTTTTTCTTCTAGTTTAGTAAAAACGAATCGATTTTTTGGGCATCTTCTCCGAATTAAGTATTTTTATCCTAATTATGGGGATATATTTTTTTCTTGGGGGACCGGGTTATTTGAACCAGAAGTTCGATTACGGGTACCCGGTTATATCCGGTTCTATAAATCCGATTAATACAAAATGGGTATCATTTTAAAGTTTATGAAAATACCTTAACATTGAGTTTGGGAGATACAGTCAAAAACAGTTTTTGGACCCCGATTTTTTTGAGAACCCCCCCAAAAGTCGAACAATGGTCTATTATAGTCCATCACCAATTCAGACCCAAAAGATAGACTACACAATGCCCTTTCTAATATGGTGCGATATGGGCCTTAGAACCCTATAAAAAGGAGAAAATTCTTTCGCGTTGCCAAAAAATTCTTTCATTTATAAAAACCCGGTTGTAGGTTTTCAATATTTTTTGGAGGTCTTCACAGAAAAGGATTGTGTAAGATATTCCAACAAAAGAACTATGGAAGTTAATCTAACTAAAGAAGGCCTGAACATAGAATTCTACCTAGAGAAGACCTATAGAATGTCATCTATTCATAATCGACCTTTGAAACCTACCACCAAGAACAAATTTGGCATACCGTACTGAATTAAGTCTGGAACGATGTGTATTAAATTTCGTGAAAATATGTTAAGATTCGATGTACCTCCCGATTGAAATGAAATTTATCATAGGTTGCAGAAACACATGATAATGTTCCTTCGAGGGAACATTGGCATGCCATTGTAAGGATACATATGTAAGTGGTGTCGGTCCAGTCCGATTTAACTACTTTCCTTACTGGTTTCAAAATAATTTTTGGAGGGTTAACAAAGGCGTGGATTTCTTCAAATATTTCAAAATATAAAATATTCAAATACCTGATATTGAAGTGTATAGAAGACCCGTTCATGTGGATTGTTATATTTGACTAGCTGAACTGATCTGGATACATAGGACTGTCCAGGTCCAATATATATTTTTCTAAGGGAGTTGGATTGTTGTCCTAATTAAGTCGATTAATTTTTTTTTTTGAGTTCTGGAAATCAAGAAGCCATTCTATTTTTCAATCCTATTAAACATTTTTTTAATATTCTAAAAATTACATATCTTTCCCTATTCTACTGTGGTAATTTACAATTATAAGGTTCACGATTTTTACAACAATATTCTCGTCCTGCAGCTAAATTGGTGTTTACCCAAATATCCTGGCAATTCTTGGTAAACAAATAGGCTCGCTGTTTATGTATGTCATGGTCCAGGGCAGCACAAAGAATATTGGCCGAATTTGGTAGATGGCGGACAATCTGAAGGGGACAAATATTAGAATATATAAATAAATTTTTAAAGTAGTTTTTCTTAGTCTCTTACCTGTTCCAAACATTTCGTCTGACAATGTTTCTGTCCGATACCATTACAGGCGAAAGTACGATCCAATGAATTTGAAACCACCGCCTCACCACGTGGTGGATCTGTTGAACCCTTTGTAAATTGTGTATTAAGGAAAATACCACAGGTACAGGGTACAAGTTCGGTTGTGTTTGTCGAACGATTTGTCGTAACACGGGAGGGGTTCTTTTTCAATTTTGTTAAAATTTGTTTGGGTCCAACAGCAGCAGAAGTTGTAGATTTTAGAATTTCATCATTTTCCTCAGTTGTCAGAGATAATGTTAATGCTGTGGAGGATTCCAGATTTGATTTTAGTGTTAACTCGTTGGGACTGGTGGTAGTGTCACTACTGGTTAGTGGGATAGATGTTGTTGTTGATTTGTCATTTATTCCCAGAGGTTTCTTCAGGGTTTTATCTTCTGCCAAATTTGTCTTCTTATAGGTTATTTGACTTATGGCTGCCTCGGCGGTCAATAAATAAATACAAGAGGTACAGAAAATTAATTTCCACAATGGGATTTGATTGCAGGGTTTATGGAACGCTGTAAAGAAAATAAAAATATTTTTTATTTTTTTTAAAGAAAGCTGCTGATGACCTGCACTTACCCATTTCAGAATGATAAATACTGCTGATGCTTGAAACAACCCATGCTTTTATTCTCATTGTATTTAAATGATTGGACGCCACCACCTTCGTTAATATTCTCAATTACAAAATTTCTTCCACAAGAATTTTGCTGATGTCTGAAAAATTTTACTACAAAACGTCTATGCTACGCTTTTTTGCTTGGCAATCAAGAATGAGGTGTGTAATTTGACTTTTTAATCTTGAGCTGCGAGTTCAAGTTTAAATGCAAGAAAATACACTTAAGAGGTCTAAAGGTAATCCAATATTTCGCTTGATTATTTTTTTTTTTTTCAAAAATCCACGCATATGGTTCAACCTTAAAAATATTCACAATCTAAAGCCTTTAGAAATATATATTGGACCTGGAAAGACGCATATATCTAAATCGATTCAGCCTAATATAAGGCGTGGATTTTTAAACATGATTTTTTCCTCTTTCATCTCAATTGTGGACACTGACCTCCCCGTGTTGCCACATGGGGTACCTGTTTTCATCACTCGAGAAAATAGTGAGCTAATATGTGCTGCGAGTTCACCCATAAGAACTATAACAAAATGGGTTGAGGCGTCGGGTTAGTTGCCCACACTCGGAAAACCGAATCTACTATGAAAAAGAAAATCAAACCCACCTAATGTTGACTACCCCCGGAAACGTATAAGGACCACGATCTGCGAATCTGCACTTGGAATGTGCGCACGTTGTACAGTACAGGCGAAGTGTTCGCTATGCGGATGTACTCAGGAAGTGCAAAGCCGATATTATTTCCTTACAGGTAATACGATGGAAAGGGACTGGCGTAAGTAAATCAGAAGATTACGTCCTGTATTATAGATGCCATGAAACGAGACGTGAATTTGGCTGCGGATTTATGGTTAAAATGAGAATAAAAGACCTCGTCTCCAGATTCACTCCACTAGATGAGCGAACTGCTATAATTCCCATAAAAGCGAAGTTCTTCTACATCAGTCTCATTTGCGCCCATACTCCGACCGAAGATAAAGATGAACAGACCAAAGACATATTTTATGAGCGCCTAGAAACAGCATATGACCGCTGCCCTGGCCATGACATTAAAATATTGCTAGGAGATTTTAATGCAAAAATCGGAAGGGAAAATATCTTTGGCCCCGTCGTCGGAAAATTCAGCCTTCATGAAGAAATATCCGACAACGGCATAAGGTTGAATGACTTCGCGGCAGCAAAAAACATGCTAGTTAGCAGCCACCAGGATTTCTCCTGATCAAGCAACGAGAAATCTAATTGACCATGTTGTGATAGACGGAAGGCATTCGTCCAGTGTTTTAGACGTTCGATCGATACGAGAAGCGAATATCGATTCAGACCATTACTTTGTGGTAGCCAAGGTTCGCACCCGTCTTAATGTAGCAGCAAAGGTGCGATCTAATGTAACACGGAAACTCGTCGTCGAAAAGCTACAAATACAACAGGTAGCCAAGGCCTACTCCGCTCAACTTACCCACCTGCTTGTCGAAAGCACCACTTGTCCCGATAATAGTATAGAAGCAGAGTGGCACATGGTACGATCAGGAGTGTCGTAGTGCTACTGATGTGAAAAACGCAGCCTATAGGTCAACCCTGCAGACAGTAGCAACACGTAATGTGATGGAGAATTATCGGAAGAAACGATGAGAGGAGAAACTGTTCTCAGAAAAAAGAACAAGAAAAACGTGAGCGCGAGCAAATCGAGATGTACAGGAGTCAGAATGAAGTCCGGAAATTTTACTAAAGAGTAAAACACAAAAGCGAAGGTTTTGGTGCAGGCCAAGATGAGGTCATAAACGCAATTAATCGGCTCAAGAACAATAAAGCAGCAGAAGCCGACGGGTTACCAGCCGAACTATTCAAGACTGGTGGTCAGATGCTGGTAAGGAGCATGCACCAGCTGATTAGTACATTTTGGCTAGAAGAATGCATGCCCAATGATTGGAACTTCTTTGTCCTGTGTCCCGTGCACAAAAAAAGTAGACAAGACGATATGTGCCAACTATAGAGGAATAAGTATCCTTCCCATCGCATATAAAGAGCTATCCCGCGTGCTGTGTGAACGATTGAAGCCAATGGTCAATGACATTATTAAACCATAAAAATGTGGCTTCAGACCTGGCAAGTCCACCATTGACCAGATTTTCGCTCTGCGCCAAATCCTGGAAAAAACCCACGAAAAACACATCGACACATTCCACCTATTCGTCGACTATAAAGCCGCATTCCTTCAGAGGTGTTTGGCCATGTCTGCGTTTGGCATTCCTCTAAAATTAATTCGGCTATGCAGGATAACTTTAACTGTTACAAGATCAGCAGTTAATGTCGGAAAGGACCTCTCGGATCCCTTTAATACCGAACGAGGATTCAGACAATGTGACAGTTTGTCGTGTGACGTTTTTAACATCCTGCTGGAAAAGGTCATACGACAGGTAAAGGTGAACAGAAACAAGGCCACCTCACGCCAGACCAAACTCACACTCTACCAGACGCTGATACTACCCGTGCTGTTATATGGATCTGAAGCATGGGTACTTGCGCAAGCAGATGCTCTTGAAGTGTTTGAGAGAAAAATTTTCCGAAATATCTATGGACCGATCTGCGTTGATGGTGAATATCGCCGTCGAATGAACCATGAGTTGTACCAGCTTTGTTGTTTGACGTATTGAGCTGCAGCGACTACATTGGCTAGGTCACGTTGTGAGAATTGATGAAGATACCCCAACCCAAAAGGCATATAAAAGCGAATAAGATGGAAATATCAAGTGGAAGACAACATTGCCGAATATGATCTTTCAAACTGGAAAAACTGCGAAAAAGACCGACGCGCCTGGAAATTTGTTTTAAGCTTGATTTATGGAACGAAAGTTCTGTCACGAGCCAGCTAATTAAAGTAAGTAAAATCTACGCATATTATGGTCCTTGAAAAAAAAAATATTCTTTACAAAGTCTACGCCTATTCCTGGACCTTGAAAAATACTCTTAAAAAATCCACGCCTCACGTGGCCCTTGAAAACATTTTTTCAAAAATCCAGTCTTTAAAAAAATCCTAAATTTGCGATCTCTAACATGATATCAGCATACAGACGGGCATTTCGAAATCGATATAGAATTTTATTCTGATTATTAAGATTCACATACGCCGATGTATACCTCGACACTTTTGACGGGATGACAAGTTTAATTTAACGTCTGCATATAGAAACCTCGGGTAGATTTCTGTCTTTAGAATACCTTTTGAAGGTCTCTGTCTATAGAAAACCTACTCAAGTTCTCCTATCAGTTGAAGGCCTGTTAAATGAATTGAATTGAACTACAATAAAGTACAAAAATCGATCTTATTTTTTTCCTTATCACTTAATCTTGTTAGCTTTGCATTAAAAGTTTTTTGTTGTTTTATTTTTTATTATTTTGTTGAATAAAAACTCATTCATTTATTTATTAATTATTTTTTTAATTTGAAGTCACACATCGATTGTATAATAAATTGGAAATCATAATAGTAATAATATTTTTAATTCTTCTTCTTCATATAACGTATAAATTTTCAAACAGAAAAAATGCACTTCTCCATCGATCAAATACACAATACATACAGATCTATATTCTACGATCCGACTTCCTTACTCAGTCCGTCAGCAGCAGTATTCTACATTTGTTTCTTCTTCTAGTTGTTGTTGTTGTTACAAAGGAATTCTATAGAAAATTAAAATTAAATACAAAAAATCGAATCGAATCGGCTCATTTATTTTTGACTTCTTTTGCCTTTGACTACAACGGGTCTGCTCTTAATATAACCACGCTTGCGTTTCGAGTTTTTACGTGATACAAAGTTGGTGGGCGATACAAGACGTTCGTCAGCCTTAAGGGCGGGTCGATTGAATTCGTGCAGTTTTTTCACGCGATATATGCGTACCAACCAATGTTCGCTGGTATAGGCCTCTTCCAGATAGGTTAAATCAAAATCTTTATTACCAATTACAGCATTACGTGTTCTATCATATCCAGCGGGTCCTCTATAGTCCAACTTCAACTCACCAAAACGATAGTAACTTAACTTGTACATCAGACAATTGAGTAGGGCTGGGGCACCTTCACTGTCGACACGGAATTCACCACGATCGGTAAAGTAATCACTTTCCTTGATATCCTTGGGATGTTCACCCTCGGCAATACGTACCATCCACAGGAATTTGTTGATATCATCGCCCGAATAGCCAATAACACCACCAAAGATTACTAAAACGTAATCCACATCCAAGGAGGTCATAATTTCGTAAGCATTCTCTTCGGTGGAGGACATGGCCTTACCCACCAAGGCTATGTGACTGTTGTTCCAAGTATTGTTATCCACCAGGGTAGTTCGATTTGCCATACCGGCTATTTGATAACCATAATCCCACCAGGACATAATGCGGGCATCATCGGCGGTGTTTTGCGACAACCAATAGTAGGCCTCACGGAAATCATCCAAAATATTACGAGAGCCATCCTGGCTGTTGTGGAAGGCCAAAACAATGGAGGGACTAGAATAGGCATTGCTGGTTACCCAGGTACAATGAACGGCAAACATCATGAGGATCATTAATATGGCCAAGATGACAATGCTACGGAGATTCGAACCCACGCCATTGGTACCCTCTTGCTGTTGGGGATCGTGCTTCACACGATGCTTCAATTTGCCAGCCTTGTCATACAACAACTTCTTTTCCGTGGGACTTTCATCATTTTCCTCACTGTTGGCGGCAGCATTTACTGCAGCAGGACAGGTGTTGTCCTCTCTCAAATACACATCCAACAGTCCAGAGAATGCCACACCGGCCAACATACATACCACAGGTGTCAGAGTCAGCATTAGACGCACCATAACACCGGCAAAGTATACCGCACTGATGGCATATAGCACCACAAAGACACGCTCATCGTTGATCTTCTTCACACAATACCACACACCCACTGGGAAGGCACACACCAAAATGTGCAGGTCAAAGAAGAATGAGAACCAAGTGGTCGGTTGATGTTCCGATACGGAGGCGATGATGGGAATGTGGATCTTAGCATAACCAGTATCCCACAGTGAATAGAAACGACCACTCCATGGAGCAATGACTCCCATGATGGTCAAAGCCACAACACCGAGGAATACCACAGCGGCAGCACAAAGACCTCCCACAATAAACAGCCTCTTGAATTCACTCTTCGATAGCACCGTCTGTAGATGTTTCAATGCGGCCACAGCCATCAGCAACAAGAAGACACCCGCAGCAGCCATATGTTCACTGGTGCGAATGGGTTGGAAGCCGACAAATGGAATCTGCATCGACAAGATCAGGCCCAATATATAGAAGGTACTGTAACTGGTCAACAGGCGTAGCGAATAACGGCCCATAATCAGCAACACAAACACATGCAAGGGGATCAAGTTAATGATGAACACATAGCCACCCCAGGCTGAGACCATGTAGAAGTAGGACAAGGCAGCTCCCACCGACCAGAACACCGAACCCGTCTTCACCGCTCTCACCCACAGGAAATAAGTAAACTGCAGGGCAAAGATGGCAATGCCTTCGTTATCATATGAACCGGCTACCGAACGACTGATATAGCCCGGCACGATGGCAATAAAACTGGCCGCAAATAGACCAGCACCCGATGACCACAGCTCTTTGGTTAGCAAATACGTCGAGATGGCGGTCAGACCACTGAATACAGGCGCAAGGAATACGCATATATCACGTATATGCACTGGAATGTTCAACGCATGCAGCAGGTAGTGGATACTGCCCGATGTTATCATCAGGCCGGGGTAGACGGTACCGCCCACAATGCGGCCCAACGGATACCACGCCCGCTCATCGAACCAGTTGAGGAATTTGTAGAAACCATGCTGGACCATATAGGCCGTGGCCCGGTAATTGAACCATGGATCGAACTCATGAATAATCGACTCGAATCGGATGACGGCAAAGAGACGCGAGGAAAAGCCGGCTAGCCAGGCAATCAATAGCACCGCAAAGGTTATCAAACTGCTATAACCGGCAGTTCTATTGAAGATTTTCGACGCAGGACGATTCATGTCGCTCCGCCAGTTTTACCACGAAGATGAGCTGGAAGCAGAAAAAAACCTATATCACAGTTTGCCTTTTGCTGGTCTGCTGGACGACTTACAATTATCGATTAGAATATCTGCCTGTTTACTACAATGACACGTAATTCTTTCTTCTTCTTCTTCTGGTGGCTGCTATGGGCGATTGTTGTGTGTGTTGGTCGTGTGGTGGAACATTTATCGAACCACACATCTACCGGCAAACAAAAATTGTTTTGTGTTATCAGTTCGCGGTGAGTGCCGATGGCCGTTTTGTTTGACGTGGTAAACTTTCACCGGTTGTTCGCTGAAAAAATAATAAAGATGGCGTGCGGATGCATGTTAGAGAGAGATTTTAATGTAGTGTTTACACACCAATAAATTATATTGACTGATTTATGGGCATTTTTATACCCTCATATAAAGGTATTTTGAAGGTTTTAGCTGTATTTTACGAACGATTTTTGGATTGAGAGAAAAATATTTGATATAAGTCCATGTCCACAAATGGTCACCTTGTCTGAAACCTCGTTCGGTATTAAAGGTTCCGAGCCGTATTAATTTTGCAGGAAAGCCAAACGCAGACATCAGTTTAAACACCTCTCAACGGATACGGCAGTCAAATGCGGCTTTATATTCGACAAATAGGTGGATGTGGTTTTCATGGGGGTTTTCCAGGATCTGGCGCATAATGAAAATCTGGCCAATGGTGGATTTGCCAGGCCTGAAGCCGCATTGGTATGGTCCAATAATGTCATTGACCATTGGCTTCAGTCGTTCCTACAGCACGCTGGATAGAACTTAATATGCGATGGGTAGGAGACTTATTCCTCTGTAATTGGCAAATATCGTCTTGTCTCCTTTTTTGTGCTCGGGACAAAGGATGCTGAGTTTCCAATCAATGGGCACACATTCCTCTAGCCAAATTGTACTAATCAGTTGGTGCTTGCTTCTGGCCAGCATCTGACCACCGCCCATGAATAGTTCGGCTGGTAATCCATCGGCACCTGCTGCTTTATTGTTCTTCAGCAGTTTAATTGCTACTCAGACCTCATCTTGGCTAGGTATTCACTCTATACCGTCATCTATTATTGGTTCCGGGGTATCCTCTTCACCGCTACTATTTGATACCAGAAGCTTTTCAAAATGCTCCTTCCAGATCCTCAACACGCTGTATATATCTATCACCAGGTTTCCATCTTCATCTCTACAGGACGATGTGTCTGCGCCAAAGCTTTCGGTTTGATGCTTTACTCGTTGGTAAAATTTTCGCACTTCATTCTGACTCATATACATCTCGATTTTCTCCCGCTCACGTTTTTCTTGTTTTTTCTTCCTTTTTTAGAAAATGCGTTCCTCCTCCCTCCTTTTCTCCCGATAAATATATTTTATTTTACGAGCATAAGTCTGTGGTCTGCTCATCCTCGTCTACGGTCCGAGCATAGGCACTAATAAGACTGATGTAGAAGAACTCCGCTTTTATGGAGATTTTAGCAATTCGCTCATCTACTGGAGTGAATCTGCAGACGAGGTCTTTTATTCTCCTGTTAACCATAAATCCGCTGCTAAATTCATGTCTCGTTTCATGGCATCTGTAATACAGTGCGTAAACGTCTGATTTACTTACGCCTGCCCTGTTCCAAGTGCAGATTCGCAGATCCTGGTCCTTTATACCTTTGCGGGGGTCGTCAACATTAGTGGGTGTGGTTTTCTTTTTTTGCTTTTTCATAGTAGGAGGGGTTTCCAGAGTGTGGGCAACTAACACGACGCCTCAGCCCTTTTTTTATAGTTCTTATGGGTGAACTCGCGGCACATATTAGCTCACTATTTCAATGGGTGATGGAAATAGCTACCCCAGGTGACACCGCTAGCCAATCGGAGCTGTTGCTTGGTATCTATCATCGCCTACGCCACCCATAAAAATGTCCTTGTATTTTAGGTCTCACAACAGCTTAGCGTGTGAACATGCTATTATTCTTTATTAAATGCAATATTTTTTAGTTGGCAACTATTATCTGATATCAGCTGTTCCACAAAAAATCTCGACGTTGCCTTCAGGTGACCGCATCAGTAAATTCCTTATTATTCCACATATTTTCAACACCAATTTCCACACAATTGACCAACAAGGTCACCCCATGTTTACGCCTTATTAAGAAAACAACTATTGCCATATTTGCCGGTTCGATTTATTCCATTATTATCAAAATTATCAACACCAGTTTATCTCTGGTCAATAAAAAAAGTTTTGAAAATCACTTGATTAGTAACAAATCGATTGATGAGATAAAACTAAAAATTTTCCCTCACTATTCGTTCAGTAACAAATCGGTGAACAAGTTGTGTGAAAACAAAAATGGTGCAATTGGAAAATACCAAAGGTTTTGATGGCTTCCAAAAGTCCGTCGAAGAGCTGAGTAAATGTGGCAAAAAGTTGTTCATTTACTTTACCGGTGAAAAGGATGACAAGGGTGTTAGTTGGTGTCCTGATTGTAATGTGGGTAAGTAGAGGATACAATTATTATCACTGAAATAAAAATAATATGATCCATAATGGTCCTTATAGCTGGTCCCAAGGTTGAAGCTGCCGTCAAAGAATTTGCCGGGGATGATGCTGTCTTCCTAACTGTTGACGTGGGCGATAGGCCTTTGTGAGTATAGTTAATCTGTTTATTTTGATTTATAAATATATATGACGTTCGGAACAACTCTAGTTTAGTAAAAACGATCAAATTTTTCTGAAATTTTTTCCAGATGTAGGTATTTTTACCCTAATTATGGGGATATCTTTTTTTCTTGGGGGACGTACCCGGTTACCCGGTTATTTGACCCGGAAGTTCGGGTGCGGGTACCCGGTTATATCCGGTTCTACGGATCCGGTTAATATAATATGGGTATCATTTTAAAGGTTATAAAAATACCTTTCCATTGAGTGGTAATATGATGGGGTTATCTCAAACCATTTTTGGGATATAGTCAAAAAACTGGGTTTTGGTCCCCGATTTTTTTGAAAAACTCCCTAAAAGTCGAACTTGGGTCCATTATAGTCCCTCTCCAAACAGGACCCAAATGATAGACCACAATTTGCCCTTTCCAAAATGGTGCGATATGTGGCTGTATCTGTTGTGGATCAAAAGATATGGGCCTTAGAACCCTATAAAACAAGGAAATTCTGTCGCGTAGCCGGTGTTGGTATCTGTCCATAGGAGAAAGTCTTAAATCCCCGGCCGAAGGCCGGCTAATGGGCCCAAGTTCGACTTTTAGGGAGTTTTTCAAAAAAATCGGGGACCAAAACCCAGTTTTTTGACTATATCTCCAAAATGGTTTGAGATAACCCCATCATATTACCACTCAATGGAAAGGTATTTTTATAACCTTTAAAATTATACCCATATTATATTAACCGGATCCGTAGAACCGGATATAACCGGGTACCCGTACCCGAACTTCCGGGTCAAATAACCGGGTAACCGGGTACGTCCCCCAAGAAAAAAAGATATCCCCATAATTAGGGTAAAAATACCTACCTCTGAAAAAATTTTCAGAAAAATCTGATCGTTTTTACTAAACTAGAGTTAAGCCTGACGTTCTATTGTTTTGCAGCTGGAAGGACATGAAAAATCCCTTCCGTGAAGATCCCCGCCTTAAATTGATGGTCATCCCCACTTTGATTCGCTGGCAAACCGTCATTCGCTTGGAGGGAGATCAATGTGAGAAACCCGATCTTTTGGAAATGTTCTTTAATGAAGACTAAAAAAGCATTGCACGCTTCGTGTGTGCTATTTTATGATGTTGTTCCACAATCATTGACTGGTTGATTGCTTTCCTATACACATAACGAGATAAGATTAAGTTGCACAGTTATTGAAAAAGAAACGAAGCTGAATGATGTAAAAATTCAACAATAAACATATTTTGTAATTTTTTATAAAATGAAAATTCTTGGATGTTCTAGATGTTCTTAGCCGACCAGAAATGCTACCCACCTACCTATATATCCATCAACATAGGGCATTACCCACAAATTCATGGCAGCTTTAATTTTTTCTTTTCGATATTACGGTCTACAATATAGGTCAGTATAGAAAAAGAAGGACAAAGACCAGGTCTCGTATCGTTTTGAAATCGTTAGCACATATAGGACTAAGGTTCCTGATTGCCATCAAATACATTTTTCTCGAGAAAATTCATACTATTTGCAATGTGGGCTTCCAAAGTTCCGTTGAGAATTTGGTATTTTCCCGTGCCTTTTTTAATTCACCATGGCAATATGTGTATAAATTAAAAGCGATTGAAGACCTAATTACGAAAAGGCATTTTTGCTTCATTAGGTGTTGGCTTCCTAAAATCCACTGTGACCTTTATATAGGTATTCTCTCGTGGACATATAAAAAATTAAATTTAGGATTGTTATATCCTGAGCGTATTGCTACTGAAGGTTTATACACATCGATAGAAATATCGACTTTTAGACCTCAAATGCCTTTGAACCAAATACTTTAACCGCCATATGTAGTATATGTAGAAATATTCTTTTTAGTATTATTTTATACAAATCCGTTTCAAAGAAGATAGAGGCTATCGATCGATTACTTCTGACAACTCTGCCATAAAATGGTCAACATTTTAAAAGAAAAAAAAACATATATGATATTATGAGAACGCTATATCGACATAATTCGAACTTCGCATATTTCATATGAAGCGCATGGAGTATCCGTGAAAGTCCTAGAAGTGGAAGTGAAAGTCCCCGAAAGCATTGGGGGTATATGTTATTTTAAAAAGGGACTGAAAGTGGTATACATCGGCCTAAGGGTATTTTTAATATTTTTTCCCATAGACATATATTTTTATACCCTACACAACTATGTTGTCAGGGTATTATAGCTTTGTGCAGCCCCAAGAGTTTGTAACACCGCGAAATATTGATTCTAGACCCACCTTTAAGCACACCAATCATCATATCTCGATTAGCTGAGTCGATCTAGACATGAGTGTCCGTCCGTCCGTCTGTCCATTATAATTTGTAAACACGATACAGGCCACAGTTATGGGCCAATCTTCACGAAATTTTGCATGTATACCCCTAATCGGTTAATATTTAGGGGATGAAATGGACCAAATACTTAATTTTTGTCGGCTTTTCTGGTCGCTCCAGAAGCCACAATTATGGCCCAAACTCCAAACAACAATTTTTACATGGAGAAGGGGATTGGGCCAAAGAATAAGCATGCCTGTTTTGATAAAGATTGGTCATTATTTAGCGGAACCCCGACTTTTGTGTGAAAAATGACAAAATTTGTATTCAATGGCGTATATAGTTACTCCTGAAGAACATAGACCCGAGAAGTTGATAGTGTGCCCAAGAGGAGTGTTTGACCTTTAAATTATATATACCAATTGTTGTATGTGCTCGGATGTGGGAGTTAGACCTAAATATTTACTGGTATCTCTGTATTCGTATATTATTTAGAAACCCATTATCACTCTAGTGAGCGGAAATATAGCGCTGATTGATTTGAAATGTTTCATGAAATTCCAGTTATGGTCAAGAACAACGCCTATAATTTTCGGTGATGATCAGATAATAATTATGGAATGAAGTCGACCGAAAACTTAATTATTTTTGTTATTTCCGAGTCGATCTATAGACCACAAATGCTGTACTGAATACTCGTAATATTCGGTGGCCGCGTCCGAATTTACTGTACCGCTCACTGGTTTAAAAATAGTTTTTGAAGGCGTAGTTTTTTTAAAAAATTTTTTCCGAAGGAGTAGATTTTTTAAAAATATTTTTTCCAAAGACGTAGATTTTTTAAAAATATTTTTTCCAAAGGCGTAGATTTTTTAAAAATATTTTTTTTCCAAAGGCGTAGATTTTTTAAAAATATTTTTTTCCAAAGGCTTATATTTAAAAAAAATATTTTTTCCAAAGTCGTAAATTTTTTAAAAATAATTTTTATGAAGGCGTAGATTTTTTAAAAATAATTTTTTGAAAGCGTAGATTTTTTAAAAATAATTTATCGAAGGCGTAGATTTTTTAAAAATATTTTTTCCAAAGGCGTATATTTTTTTTAAGAATAATTTTTTGAAGGCTTAGATTTTTTAAAAATATTTTTTAAGGGGGGAAATTTTTTAAAAATATTTTTTCGAAGGCGTATATTTTTTTAAAAATAATTTTTTGAAGGCGTAGATTTTTTAAAAATAATTTTTGGAAGGGTTAGATTTTTTAAAAATAATTTTGGGAAGGCGTAGATTTTTTAAAACTAATTTTTGGAAGGCGTAGATTTTTTAAAAATAATTTTGGGAAGGCGTAGATTTTTTAAAAATAATTTTGGGAAGGCGTAGATTTTTTAAAAATAATTTTTGGAAGGCGTAGATTTTTTAAAAATAATTTTGGGAAGGCGTAGATTTTTTAATAATAATTTTTGGTAGGCGTAGATTTTTTAAAAATAATTTTGGGAAGGCGTAGATTTTTTAAAAATAATTTTTGGAAGGCGTAGATTTTTTAAAAATAATTTTGGGAAGGCGTAGATTTTTTAAAAATAATTTTTGGAAGGCGTAGATTTTTTAAAAATAATTTTGGGAAGGCGTAGATTTTTTAAAAATAATTTTTGGAAGGCGCAGATTTTTTAAAAATAAAATAAAAATATATTTTGAAGACGTAGATTTTTACGAATTTTTAATGTCCACTTCATTGTAACAGGATTAACTAGTTTTTTTGCTTTAATTTTATTCCTTAATAATTTTGTATTTATAATACCACCCACTGTGACCATAATATTTACTCTGCGATAACCGAGATATTTACACATGAACTTGGCGTATAGATTTACACAAAAACAACAGCAGCACCATAAAGAGATAAAGGGGTTGAGAAATAATAAAAGGGATGATGCGACAATTTAAACGATTTAGGTTTTCATTACAATTTACTTTTGACACATACTGGTCATTTGGGAATGCAAACACACGCATGCACAAATCTACGCACACATTCACTTGTATGGTGGCTATACGAGAAACGGAAGTCAATTTTTAGCACTCGATAATTTCCGTAATAATACGACTATGGTTTTTTGTTTTGCTTTGCTTTTGTTTACATTTCGCTTACGTTACGTTCGTTACTCTTACAACAGAGCACACACACAAAATATGGAGAGAGAGATAACGGTTTTCATCGAGTAATGTTTTTCCGTTTGCCGTTACTATCTGCATATAAGCTCTCTCTCTCTTGATCTCTTTGTGTATGCTTTGGGGAAAACTCACTCAAAATCACTACCCATGAATTGAGTGTAACTCTGCCAAGCTGTGCTGTGAGCAGTGACGCCGCTGTCGCTGCGGCAGCGGTCCTTCTAATCAGAATAAACAAATCGAATGCCAAACGACCGAGAGCTAATGGACAATTTAGCGTACTTTCGAACGTCGGGGTAGAAAGACCAAATGCCGTGTGCGTTTTCTTTTTTCTGTCAGTTTTGCGGCGAAAAAACTAAAAAAAGCAAAACTTGTGAAACACTAAATAAGAAAAATCGCGCGTGAGTGAGTGTGTGCAAAAAAATAGAATATATAATGAAGCGAAAAATAAAGTTAAAAAAATGAATTTAAATAAATAAAACATTTAACACAAGTGGTGTTTTACAATTAAAGTAAGACAACATTACAACAACATCAACAAATATTGGATATCTTTATAGTTGTCGAGAAAAAAAGTATGTGAAATAAGTATTTCTACCTCCAGAGGCATATCTATTGTTGTTATTATTATTAAATGTTATTATGAAACAACAACAACAAGAAAAAAGTTTATTTTGTAAACAAAAAATGAAGATACAAACGGTGTTTTAGCAGTTGTACAATTTTCCCCCTGTTGTGTACTTAGCAGAAGGGTAACGGTAGCAAGCAGAGGGGGTTGATATAATCGTAATCGTGTAACAGATGCGGTTTTGTTGTGATGTGCATGGAAGGGTAACTGTTGCGTCTGTATTGGTTACCATGATTTGAATATGAGAAAAAAAATTTATGAGCTATTGAAGGCAAAAAAGAAAAAAAAATTAAAATTTAATATATAAATAAATAAAAATAAAAAATTAAATTAAAAAATAAAATAAATAAAAATTATTTTTTAACAAATAAAACAAACAAATATTAAAATAAATAATATTTTTATTATATAAAAAATACAATATAATTAAATTCTAATAAAATTTTCTAAAATTATTTGTGTTTAAAATTGCAATTATATTTTTTTTAATATTTATGAAAAAAAAACAATATTATGAAAATATGAAAAAAATAAAAAAAATAAATTTCGAATTTATTTAAATTGCAATATTGTCGATGATTATCTTTACGTTATCAAAACAAGTTTATTGTGCTAATGAAAAATGAGTGATAAACAACAACAAAAAATAATCTTCTTAATTCATAGAATTGAGGTTGCCCATCTTCGTTTGAATTTTGTAAACAGTTGGATATCAGTGTGTTCAAATGGATGTTAATTTAATTTATTAATACAAAAAATAATAATAAAAATAATAATAACAAAATAATATAAATGTTTTCAAAACAAAAAATAACGATTGTGTAAAAAAATAAAAGACAAGTACCAAGAATGCAGACAATTATCATTTTTCGGTCATATGACATAAATTTTGTTTTTAGATTTTTTCGCAAGCGAAAAATTAAAAAAAAGTCGAAAAATTTAAAATGTTTTTTTTTTCTAAGGCAAACAATTAAAAAAATATATTTTTGAAAGCGTGATTTTTTTCAAAATAATTTTTTTTATTATTTTTAAAAAAATACTTTTCGAACAGACTTTCGATGGTGTAGATTTTTCAAATTTATTTTTCAACGGTTTTTCGAAGGCGTAGATTTTTTAAAATATTTTTCAAAGCCGTCGATGTTTTAAAAATATTTTTCCGATGGCTTGGAGTTAAACAAAAATATTCAGAAGACGACGAATTTTTAAAAATAAAATTTCCAGGGCATACATTAAAAAAATCGATGGCGTAGTTCTTCCAAAGAAATTTCTTCGATTACGTAATTTTTTAAAACAATTGTTTGATTCGTATTTGAATAAAAACATTTTTCGATGGCGTAGTTTTTTGAAACTAATTTCTTCGAGAGTGTATTTTTTTAATGTTTCGAATTCGTTGATTTTTTATACCCTACACGACTATGTTGTAAGGGTATTATAGCTTTGTGCAGCCCCAAAAGTTTGTAATAGAAAGAAATATTGGTCCTAGACCCACCTTTAAGTATACCAATCGTCATATCTCGACTAGCTGAATCGATCTAGACATGTATGTCCGTCCGTCTGTCCATTATAATTTGTAAACACGATACATGCCACAGTTATGGAACAATCTTCACGAAATTTTGCATGTAGCATGAGTTCTGGCCCTATTTATTTTTGGAAAAGATTAATTTAATATTTAGGGGATGAAATGGACCAAAAACTTTATTTTTGTCGGTTTTTCTGGTCGCTCCAAAGGCCGCAATTATGGCCCAAACACCGCGAATTTTTGCATGGAGAAGAGGATCGGACCAAAGAATAAGCATGCCTGTTTTGATAAAGATCGGTCGATATTTAACGGGTCAAATGGACCCTGAAAATTACAAAATTTGTATTCTATGACGTATATATTTGCACCTGAAGGATATAGACCCGAGAAGTTTATAGTATATAGAAGAGGAGTAGTTGACCTTTAAATTGATACCAATTATATTGTCGTATGTACTCGGATGCGGGACTTACACATCAATATTTACAGGTGCTTATGTATTCATATATTATTTAGTAACTCATTTCCATACTAGAGGGCGGAAATATAGCTCTGATCGCTTTGAAATTTTCCATGAGGTTCAAGTTATGGTCACCGACAACGCCTATGATTTTCGGTGATGATCAGATAATAATTTTGGGATGAAGTGGACCGAAAATTTATTTTTTGGTGTTTTTTTCGAGTCGATCTATAGGCCAAAATTGAAAGCCGAACATCACAACACAACCCACGGTGAAGGGAATCTGGACAAGTGACTAGAAGGGCTGTACTAAATATTTTTAATATTTGTTGACCTCTAGTCGGCCAAGAGGGTGCAAATATTGCGAAATATTGCTCAAGCTCAAAATATAGAACGACAGAAAGTTACAGTTTCGTGGAAGTTGTGTAGGGTATCATATGGTCGGCCCCGTCCGACTATACTGCTCCGCTCACTGGTTTAATAATATTTTTTGAAGGTGTAGATTTTTATACCCTTCACCACACTGTAGAACAAGGTATTATGTCTTTGTGCATATGTTTGTAACAGGCAAAAGGAAACGAGATAGACACATGGTTCCTTTTGAGAATATGCATAGAATCACTTTTTAAGTCGATTTATGTCTGTCCGTCCATGTATTTTTGTTAACAAAGTACAGGTCGCATTTGTGATCCGATTTGGATGAAATTTGGCACAGCTCATCTATTTGGCCCAAGGAAAAATCGGTTCAGATTTACATATAGCACCCATATATATTTTCGTGTGATTTAAGGTAAATGGGGCACCAAAGTATCTATATATCTTTCGATTTGTACGAAATTTGACATAGCGTACTAAATTAAGTCTAGAATAATGTGTGTTAAGTTTTGTGAAAATCGGTTCAGATTTTGATATAGCTCCCATGTATAGGTTTGTCCGATTTTATGTAAATGGTGCACGAAAGTTCCTATATATCTTTCGATTTGCATGAAATTTTGCATAGTTCTGAATTGTGTCTAGAGCGATGTGTATCCAGTTTCGAGAAAATCTGTTCAGATTTATATATATATATATATATATATATATACAGTTCCTACATATCTTTCGATTTGCACGAAATTTAGCATAGGGCACTGAATTAGGTTGATTTAGATATAGCTCCCATACATAGTTTTGTCCGATTTTAAGTAAATGATGCACCAAAGACCCTATCTTTCGATTTACACAAATTATGACCAGAGTGATGATAGCTCCCATACATAGTTTTGTCCAATTTTTTGTAAATGCTAGAAAATCGGTTCAGATTTAGATATAGCTCTCATACTCTAAGACCCTATATATTTTTCGATATGCGGGAAATTTTGCATGGTGTACTCATTTGAGTCTAGCATGACGTGTGCCAAATTTCGAGAAAATCAGGTCAGATTAATATATATCACCAATATATATTTTTGTAAATAGAGGTAAATAGAGCACCAAAATCCCGCTATATCCTTCGATTTGCATGAAGATTTGCATAGTATACTGAATTATGACTAGAATGACGTGAGCCAAGTTTCGAGCAAATAGGTTCAGATTTAGATATAGCTCCCATATATACTTTCGTCCGCTTTAATGAGTGTTAAATTTCGTGAAAATCGGGTCAGATATACATATAGCACCCATATATATTTTCGTCCAATTTTATGTAAATAGTGTACCAAAGTCCATATATATCTATCGACTTGCACTTGCGATTTAATATAAATGGTTCACCAAAGTCCCTTAATATCTTTCGGTTTGCACTAAATTTGGCACAGCGTAATGCATTTGGTGTAGGATGATGTGTGTTAAGTTTCTTGAAATCGGTTTAGATTTAGATATAGCTTCTATATTTGATCAATTGAAAAATTTTGTATCGGTTGTAGAATGACATTTTTATGGATCCAATTTCATTTTACTGGTCCTTTAAAAATGCGATGTCTGTTAGGATTCTTCTGTTGAATATACCCACAGTGGTGAAGGGTATCATATAGTCGGCCCCGTCCGACTTTACTGATTTCCTTACTGGTTTTTGAAGGCGTAGATTTTTTTGAAATATGCGAACGAATTATGACAAATTGTTAGGAAGGTAACAGAAGGATTACAACGATAGGTTCCGCCTTAGGAAACTGTTGGCAAAACTTTCCAGACACACATACAGACAAAAATAAATCGAACCATTACTTTCAGATCATATCGAAAATACTTTTCATAATAAAAAATATATATAAATTCGCAAACATGTTTATATATATATATACATACTTATATATTGATTATAAAATATTTTTTTTTTGTCTGAAATGCGAATATCTTCACAATCTCATAAATTATTAAAAAATTACTAATTATGAGAGAAAATATAAGGAAAATATGTGTCAGTGTGCGTGCGTGTGTGTGTTTTTTTTTTGTTAATTTATTTAGCTGGTGACAATGTTGAAGGTTATTTTTTTTCTTTTGTTAAAGTCTATAAATTATTAATTAGAAATCAAATGCTTGCCAAAATCAGAACAAGATATAAAGACATTCTACAAATCCATTGCCGTTAAATCAATAAAAATTTTGTATTAATTTCGAGGAATTAAAAAAATAAGACAATGAAAAAAATATTTTTTAACAAATTATTAGATGAAAATTTTTTATGGAATTGGATTTAAGGTTAATATGTTTTGTTACACTGTTTAATCTCTTGAAACATCAACCAACCATCTCCAAATGTCAACAACAATTCTGAAATTAGTTATCAAGAAAAAAATGACAAGGCGCTACAACAATTAGTCCAACTTAAATTATGTTAACAGCTAACGCACACACATATTCATACACACTCGTACACTGTGTATGTGAATAATATGTTGACGCCTTATCCAGTGTTCGCTCCAGTTGTTTAAAGATGTGATCTTAACTGTTTGCTTATCGTTTGTCAACGGCAGTAGTCTATGAGTTGGAACGTGCGTGAGTCCGTCCGTCCTATTTATTTACAAAATTTGAAAAACTACAACTTTAACTGGCCAGATAAGATGCGAGTTGTTGTTGTTTTTGTTATTGCTTAGTGTGTACGAAACCCTTCATCTTTGAAGAAGATTGATTACTGTGTATGTGTGTATTTAAACAATTAGAACTCGATTTGGATGGATATGGATGATTATGAGCAGAAATGAAAAAATCGAACTAATTCGATTCGGACTTATAAAAAAAATAATAATTAATATAAAATAATAAACATAAATAAACAAATATTATGGATAGTAATTTAAACTTTATAGACGAGCTGATGGAATTTTTTTAAACGACCTGAAGGAAGTCTTTATGGCTAGTCCTTATAGGCGAGCTGAAGCACAAGTATTTGTTTGCGGGCTGAAATTTGTATACCCTACACAACTATGTTGTCAGGGTATTATAGCTTTGTGCAGCCCCAAAAGTTTGTAACGCCGCGAAATATTGGTCCTAGACCCACCTTTAAGTATACCCATCGTCATATCTCGACTAGCTGAGTCGATATAGACATGTGTGTCCGTCCGTCCGTCTGTCCATTATAATTTGTAAACACGATACAGGCCACAGTTATGGACCAATCTTCACGAAATTTTGCATGTAGGATAGGTTCTGGCCAATGAAGACCCCTATTGTTTTTGGAAAAGATCGGTTCATATTTAGGGGATGAAATGGACCAAAAACTTTATTTTTGTCTGATTTTCTGGTCGCTCCAGACTCCGCAATTATGGTCCAAACTCCGCGGATTTTTGCATGGAGAAGGGGATCGGTTCAAAGAATAAGCATGCCTGTTTTGACAAAGATCGGTCAATATTTAGCGGGTCAAATGAACCCTAACTTTTGTGTGAAAAATTACAAAATTTGTATTCTATAGCGTATATATTTACCACTGAAGTATATCCGAGAGGAGTGGTTGACCTTAAATTGATACCAATTATGTTGTCGTAGGTACTCAGATGTGGGAGTTACACTTAAACATTTACAGGTGCTTATGTATTCTGATATTATGTAGTAACCCTTTACCACACCAGTTATGGTCAAGGATAACGCCTATAATTTTCCTATATATCGCGAAATATTGCCCAAGCTCAGAATATAAAAATGTTTTTTGAATAAAAATATAAAAGAATATATGAATATAAAAATGTTTTTTGAAGAAGTAGATTTTTTAAAAATATTTTTTGAAGGCGTAAATTTTTTTAAACGATTTTTTGGAGGCATAGATTTGTTTAAATATTTTTTTTGAAGGCGAAGATTTATTTCAAATTATTTTAAAGGCGTAGATTTTTTAAATATTTTTTGGAGGATTTTGGAGACGAGCTGCAGAATGTCTTTATAGGCTAATTGAATTGAAGGGAGTCTTTATAGACAAGCAGGGACGAGACGAAGAAAATATTTATAGAGAAGCAGAAGGGAGGTAGACGATTTGAAGGTAGCCTTTGTAGGCGAACTGAAGCAGGGAATCTTCATAAGACAGCTGTGTTTATTGTAAAGACAGCTACGGAAGGGAGGCCTTATAAGCAAACTGAAGGGAGTCAACATAAAAGAAATTTTCATTCCACACATTTATATTTTTATATATCCTCCATCATAAGGCGGTTGACATTTTTATAGTTCTTTTTCACACCCTTTTTACCCTTCAATACTCGGTAATTTTGAGATTTTGGACGTATTTCCAACCGAATTGGCTATAATTTAATATTTTCAGTTCTCATTGGGTAACAAATTTCCCAACTAAAAATTCTCTCCTCTTAGCTGATTTGAGACATAAGCCTAGCTTAATAAATATTTTAAGACACGTCGGTTTTGTGCGCAGCCATGTTTCGAAATGCTCTCTTCCACTTGATCTTTCCATTGAACTCTTGACCTTCCCCTTCTTCGTGAACCATCAGTTGGCTCGCTTTGACATGCCTTTTGAGCTGGGACATCATCATCAATTCTCACAACATTACCTAGCCAATGTAGTCGATGCAGTTCGATACTTTTATGTCGATGTCCGACCATAGTAGCATCTGTTGACCAACACTATTATTCTCCTGATCTCAAAGGTGACGTTATTAGTTTTGTTAATGGCTAGGTATATAGCCTTTTTTACTGTAATTTTTTATGATTCAAATCTTACATATACTATTGGTTAAACGGACTTCAAAACTTATCATGCAATTATTCAACGCCTACTTTACCCTTAACAGTGACTGTCTCAGCTTAGCTGGGGACACGACCAACTCACTGAAAACTATGCCCTACGGCTACTACTACAAACTATGCCCCGAAGCGATGTATATTAAAATCTTTGACTACTCCGATACTGCAGTTTTCAAGTTACACAGTTGGTCCGATTCTACTGGAAGTCTTGCGCTTTGATACCATCAGCTTGGTCTTTTCGCCATTTACTTCCAGTCCCACTTTGGCAGACTCCTCCTCAATTCGTTCTAAAGTGGCTGTTACCGCTCGCAATGTTCGATCCATTTTGCTGTTTGGTATTCAGAGTGACATTTCTGTTCACATTTGTGTCTCGTATGGCCTTTTCCAGCAGGATATTAAACAGGTCACACGACAAACTGTCAACTTGTCTGAATCCTCGTTCGGTATTGAATGGCTCCGATAAGTCCTTTTCGACTTTAATTGCTCAACTTGCAATTAAAGTCGAAAAGCCGTATTAATTTTGCAGGAATGCCGAAAGCAGACATGCCTTCAAACACCTCTGAGCGGATTGGGTTATCGAATACGGCTTTGTAGTCGACGATTGGGTGGAACGTGTCGATGTATTTTTTGAGGGCCTTTTCCAGGATTTGACGCAGAGTGAAAATCTGGTCAATGGTGGTGAATGGTGAAGCAGCATTGGTATGGTCCAATAATGCCATTGTCCATTGACTTCAGTCGTTCACACAGCACGCTGGATAGCACTTTATATGTGAAGGGAAGAAGACTTATTCCTCTTTTTTCTGCATGGGACACATGAAGCTGAGGTTCCAATCATTGGGCATGCATTCCTCTAGCCAAATTGTACTAATCACCTGTTGCATGCTCCTGACCAGCATCTCACCACCTGTCTTGAATAGTTCGGCTGGTAAACCGTCGGCTCCAGCTGGTTTATTGTTCTTGAGCCGATTAATTAATTTTATGGCCTCATCTTGGCTAGGTGGTATACACTCTATACCATCTGTTATTGGTTCTGGGTTATCTTCTTCACCGTCATATCCTCAACACGCTGTCTGTCACCAGATTTCCTTCTTCATCTCTACAGTAGGATGTGCCTGCACCAAAACCTTCGGTTTGGTGTTTTATCCGTTGGTAAAATTTCCGAACTTCGTTCTGTCTCCCGTAAATCTCGATTGTTCAAGCACAGGTTTTTTGTTCTTCCTTTGGAAAATACGTTTGGTAATATTTCCGAACTTCTTTCTGTCTTCGGTAAATCTCGATTGTTCAAGCTCAGGGTTTCTTGTTCTTTCTTATGAAAATACGTTTCTCCTCTCTCATTTTCTCCCGATAATTCTCCATCGCATTACGTGTTGCTACTGCCTACAGGGTTGACCTATTCGTTGCGTTTTTCACATCAGTAGCATTACGACACTCCTGATCGTACCATGGGTTTCTTGATGGTGCTTTTTGGTACCCAAGTGTTGCTTTTGGTGAAGTTTGTAGGAGTGGGCAATTCTCTGCCACTGTGCTTCTATATTATTATCGGGACAAAAAGTGCTTTCGTCAAGCAGGAGGGTATGTTGAGCGGAGTAGGCTTCTGTTATTTGTTTTGTAGCTTTTTGATGTCGAGTTTCCGTGTTACAATTCCGTGGACAATTCTTTCCAATTGTGCTTCTATATTTTTATCGGGACAAGGGTTGCTTTCGTCAAGCAGTTGGGTAAGTTGAGCGGAGAGGGTTGTTATTTGTTTTGCAGCTTTTTGACGTCGACTTTCCGTGTTACATTAGATCGCACCTTTGCTGCTATATTAAGACGGGTGCGAACCTTGACTGCCACAAAGTAATGGTCCGAATCGATATTCGCTCCTCGTATCGATCGGAGCTCTAAAACACTGGACGAATGCCTTCCGTCTATCACAATATAATCTATTTAACTTCTTGTTGCTTGATCAGGAGAAATCCAGGTGGCCTTGTGTATATCGATATGCTTGAATCTGGTGCTCGAAGTCAATCAACCTCATCTTTGTCTTCGGTCGGAAGATGGGCAAATTAGGCTGATGTAGAAGAACTTCGATTTTATACGGATTATAGCAATTCGCTCATCTACTGGAGTGAATCTGGAGACGAAGTCTTTCGTTCCCCTATTAACCATAAATCATGTTAAAGCCAATTAGAGCCGTTGCTTGGTATCTATCATCCCCTATCATCAGGGAAGCACGCCCTTGCATTCTATGGTGGTGCGCGTCATGTTGCGGCTACGCTTAAGCTGCCCACACACGTCAAACGTGTACGTTTGATCGGTGTGTAGTTGCTAGACCACAAACGGATCAACAAAACTTAATTTCGAATTTGGGTTTTTAAGATTGAAGATGGACTGCGATAGTGACGACGCAAAAAAGAGCGAACATTTTACTTTTATTATTTTTTTTAATTTCATATATACCGATGGAACGCACTTGTTTGACGTGTGTGGGCCTCTTTAGCTTTGTGTACTAGTCTCACAAATACATTTACAAATTGCCATCCTCTCACCGTGTGCATCACTGATCTAGGGTGTAGAAATTGCGATACTGAAAAATCGCATCTTGTGATAATTGGAGTCCGGCTCAATAAATAAAGGACGAAAAGGACAGACGAGGAATCATGTTAGAAGGACGAAATGCTCTACGAAGAAATTCCTCATATGATTTTATATAGATATAATCTCATTCCTTAGCTACAAATAAAGATATGAAGCTATTTCTTCAAGTATAATAGGGTCGCAAGGAAAAAATTATCTCGTCATATCTCCGAACTTTGATCTATGACGAATTTTTCTGGGCATGCACAAGAAATAATACTCGAACACCTCCGCTCTCTTCAATGGCTTATTCGCAACAAGCAAGGTATATTTAATAAGGTAGCCGCATCGGCCCAGCTGTTGGACAAATAAATGTCAAAAATGTTGTTGTAATGCTGAACCAAAAAATTAAAAAACAAAATTATAAATGAAAATCTCCGAATTTCGAAGAGCTTTTTTGGCAATACTTTTATTAACATTTTCTACAAGAATTTGCGTAAAAAAATCTTGTCAATCTGTTTGTTTTGGCAAAATATTTTTGACATATCAAAATACAACAACCGATGTTTGTTGTAGAAATTCGCCGATGCGGCTACCTTGTATATCTACCTTGGCAACAAGTAATTAGAAAATATGCACACACACACACAAAGTTAAGTTTCAGTGTTGTAAATATTGGCATGGTAAACAGAGTTGCATTCTTAGGGTATACTTATGATTACCGATTACTAATAGTTTTCATATACTCACCAAGATCTTTCATGCCCAATAGGGAGACTTATTTATTATTAATTATTAAATATTTGTATTTACACTTCTTTTAAATTTATTAAAAATTTTCTTATCTATTTTTTTTTTTTTTTGTATATTTACAGATTACAAAAAATCTTTTTGAATAATATCCCAGAAGAGATCATATCGTTAATACTCGTGTGAATAAAAAAAAATAATTTACAACAAAGCCAAAAAATCATCCCAAAAATATATCTGCTGAATAAAAATAATAATTAATATTGATGTTTTCACATTTTGAAAAGTGACAAAATTCAGCAACAACAACAAAAATTTCGGAATGAAAGAAAAATTTCCCCAAATAGAAAGAAGAAAAAAACCCGAAAATCATAACAACGGCAGCAGCAATAATAATAATTTAAACTATAAAAAAGTCAAACAACCCACAGAAATCCATAAATATAAATAATTCAGAAAGTGTTCGACATTATGAAGGAAAGCAGACTTCATATCTTTGATAGTCATCGTCGTCGTCATAATTGTCAAGAGGTGAGGTGGTGGCATCGAGATTAGCCGTAAGACATAGAAGCAGCAGCAACAACAACGCGGAGGAATAACATAAATTTGGATTATAACCCCCCACCTGCAATGTTCTCCTCCACTAAATCAGAACGCCAATAATATTTGGAACAGCAACAAAAAATAAGTGCTTCTGATATTTAATAAAACTTATCGCGTTTTAAAGAAAATTTAATAATACAAAAATAAGAAGAATAAAAAAAATTAAACAAACCAACACGTAATTGACAACAAAAAATTCATGTTCAATTGTGAAAAGAAAAAAGTACAAATTAAATCCATTGTTATTATTTTGAATTTTGTTGAACATCACTCCATCAAATTGAAAATAATTAACACATCGTATAGTACTCGGTCATTTACGCTCGGTTGAATTTTCACATAAGTGTTTTTTGTTTTGTTCGAATTGTGTCGCATTCGTTTCTATATGTCTGTCTCGTCGTGAAAAATATATCGATATCGAATTGTTGTAAATTATATTTTATTCAATTTGAAAAGTACGCACAAACGAGTAATTTTTTCGTCTAAATTGTTTTTAAACAACGTGTAGGTCGGTTTTAATTAACGGTTGTGTTACGCGATTTGTTTTTTTTTTGTTAACTTTTTGATGTCGTTCCGGGCGCGTTTAACGTGAATGTCGATTTTTCGAATTTTTTTGAAATATTAAAAAATTCGTATTTTGCTCAAAACTATATCTTGGATCTAATATACAAAAAAGGTGAGTTGAAATATATTTTTTCTAATGACATATGAAAAAACCTGGACATTAGACTTGTGTCGTTCGTGAACGACCTAGTTCAATTGAACGAGTCAGTCCACTGGACGAGTGAACGACATAGTTCAGTGTTTATTATTGTCGTTCACTGAACGATTTTGTTTACCAAACTCAGGCGGTCTCTGAACGACGTTGCTCACTGACAACTTTGCTCAATGAACGCCGTCGGTCACTGAACAGATGCCCTGACATTGATCGGCGTCAAATAGGAACAATTTCATATAAAATCTGTTAAATTGAATGAAGGTACGTGTAATATATAGTTGTCCCATTTCATAGAATGCTTTGCTTAAAAGAACAAATGCTGCAGTAGTGTTTTACGAATGACTGGAGGGTCAGTAAATAATATGAAGCGACATTTAAAAGCAAAGAACCCCCATAGACAACCGTGGAGCTAGAAAATACGGAAAAGGGGCAAAGGTGTCCGGAGCAACAACAGCAGCGCAAACAAATGTGCCATCGACCACCACCCATTAACAATATGGAGAAAATAGATAGGAAAGTCATTCGAATGATTGTGAAAGGTAATCATTCATTACGGTTGGTTGAACTGCCAGAACTTAATTGGAATAAGCTGTCATGCCAATTGAACTGAGTAATCATTTGAACGATATAAGCAACTGAACGAGGTGAACGACCTAGTTCACTTTTAAAATATAATCTAGTTCTTTCGATCACTGAACTGAACGAGATTGCCCAAGACTACTGGACATATTTAACGAAGGCTCCATAAAACTTAAATATTTTCTTGATTAGCTTAATATTCTCATTGGGTAGAAGATTCTCTCATTCTTACTCCTCTTATTAATACTGCTCTACTTTTTTGGTTTATCCCCATATGACTGTAGGTGCCACCTCATTTCAGTGTTTTGGGTCGATGTTTAGTTTTCCCGTAGATTTGTATTAAAAAGTTCAACCATGCATATTACGTCAAGATCACTATTTGTCTACGAAGCACTTTATTATCCGTGTATTTATATAGAAGACACACATCGTCTGAAAATATAAACAGTTTTTCGTAAAAGGGAGCATTTTTTAAATCGTCGGTATATAGTTTAAATAATAGTGGACCTAACACATTTCCCTGTGGAATACCACGATTGACCGGTGGCCTACTACTTTCTTCTCTTCCAATTTGCACATATTAGTACCGATTATTAAACAAAATTAAAAAATAACAATGTGTCCTCATTGCACCCAACATATTTCAGCTTCTGTGGTCCGAACGCCTTAGTGAAGTCAAACAATACTCCATCTACGCCTTTGCTGCCTGTATCCAATCCCTTGCATATGTACTCGATTATGTTAAAACCTGCTTCGTCTGATCCGAAGCCAATCCAAACTGGTTCTCAGATATAATTTTGTTCTTCTCAAGGTATGGCGACATTTGCTCGTACATAATCCTCTCAAATACTTTAACGATCACTGATAATACTGCAACAGATCTGAACTCATCAATACTCTTGGAGTTAGTTTTCTTAGGTACTCGTATCACTCTATGGATCTTCAAACAATCGGTATCTGGTTAGTACTTCAGCAATCTCAGATAATCTCATTAGCAACATCTTAGGTTTAATGCCATCTGAACCGATTTCCTCAAAGATCAAAAGTCGACCTCGACATTTAGACTTTTAAATACAAAACATCGATTAGTCGAAAGTCAATTTACTTATCCCTAGCCAGTATCCAATACCTTGCATATGTACTCGATTATGTTAAAAACTGCTTCGTCTGATCCGGAGTCCGTTTTGGGTCCAAACTGGTTGATGTTCAATGCGTTAAGCTTCTTAATGACTTGATCCTTTGACACTTCCAATAGATCAAACCGACTCCGCTCAATCACCAGTGTATCAATCATTTATTATATTATTATTATAGTCGGTCATAGCTATAGATAGTCGAGAGGAAACGTTGACTTTTGGATTTTTGCCTCCGACTTTGTCAAACCTTTCAATTTTCGACTTTTATCGACTAATGCAAAATCCATAAAAATAGTTTTGTCGGATGTATAGATGACATAAACGTACATATCATGGGCCCAAAAGAAGATGTTCGCCACTCTCTGCCATTCATTTGGAATGCAGTTAAGGTCCTCTGAAATGGCCTTCCACACATCATCGAAAGTGGCGTTGGTTTAACGAAAAGTCCGCAAGCCGCTTTGCTTTTCAATACAAAAAGTCGATTAGTCGAAAGTCGATTTACTTATCCCTTGCCGGCCAGTTGTATAATAGACAGGAGCAGTTGTTTTGCGTCAAAGGAATTTACCGATTTGTTAATAGAGAAAAATGTTGATTATGTAAAGGTGGCGGTACATTCACCTCAAGGAAATGGCAAGGTGGAAAGAGTAAATAGAAAAGAAATAGAATAGGTAGGAATGTTGGCCAAAAATTCAAGGGACAAAGACGCTGCCGAATGATCGATAAGTTATAAAAGATATTGAGAATGGTTAAATTACGCAAATTCCCTATGACGAGGTTAAAGAAGCTTGCAATATAAGACATTAGAAAACCGAAGAAGGTTTTCAGCAAATAAGAGATAGGCCTGAAGGCGCCATCGAAATCGATTGTGGTCAACTCATTTGATTTATCAGATTTTGTAGTGATTCGGAATGTAGTCACCACTGTAGGTTCACAAGCTGCTGCCAAATGATCGATACGTTATAAAATATATTGAGAATTGTTAAATTACGCAAATACCCTATGACGAGGTAATAGAAGCATGCAATATAAGACATTAGAAAACCGACGACTCTGGTATAGTCACCCAATGCTACTCTGCCTAGTAGTATTATTGTTTTTTTATATTATATATGTTGTTGATGGTGTCCGGATCGGTTACTACCGTCAAGTTGGCCGAGCTGTAGTAGACTAAATTAAGGAAATAAGCTATTGTAACAGGATGATTACCGATTACTAATTGATATTGTAGCCTATGCAACCGTGTTACGATGTAAGAAAAGAACCGATAAAAAATGATGAAATAATAGATGACGCCATTCATTCGAGTGACGCTTAAAAAGCTTAGAATAGCAAACATTATCAGTATTGACTAAGGTTCCAGATTATGTCCTATGTAATGGTTCTCCCACATTTGTTGGTATTTTGTAATCCAATTGCGTGTAATTTGTTATTTTGGATAGCAAATCCTCATACCAAAAAATCATAAATTTTGGACCACTCTTTTGGGTAGCCCCCATATAACGTCACCTCACGAATTCGGAATTTTGGACAGTATTTGAGGAAGTGTTGACACAATATGGTTGTAGAGGTAGATCTAAATGATAAATACGCCATAATGAGCTGTAACGTAGTCCTAAAGCCTGAGAACGACGAAAAATCGTCAAATTCGGTTCTTCGGCAGCACTTTCACTTACTGCAGCGATATTTTCAGCGAAATGTACAGGCCCTACAGTATTTGTAGCCGCTCCAATCTCTTCGAATTTCTTCACATTTTTGCCAATAGCTTGAGTAGTTGTAATCAAAGTACAGGTTGTACTTATGATACCAATTAAATGAAATTTGGCACAGCTCAGAGACGAATCATATTGAACTTGGGAAAAATCGGTTCAGTTTTAGATAAGATGGTGTCTTTATATATCTTTCGATTTGCATGAAATTTGGCATAGCGTACTGAATTGCGTCTAGAATGATGTGTGTTAAGTTTCGTGAAAATCGATTCAGATTTAGATATAGCTCCCACATATATTTTCGTCCGATTTAATGCAAATGGTGCACCAAAGTCCCTATACATCCTTCGAGTTGCACGAAATTTGGCATAGCATACTGAATTAGTCTAAAATGATGTGTGTTAAGTTTCGTGAAAATCGGTTCAGATTTAGATATAGCTCCCGTATATAATTTAATGCAAATGGTGCACCAAAGGAAAGTCCCTATATATCTTTCGATTTGCATATCATATTGAATTAAGTCAAGATTGATGTGTGTTAGGTATCGTGAAAATCGGTTCAGATTTAGATATATCTACCATATATAATTTCGTTCGATTTAATGTAAATGGTGTACTAAAGTCCTTATATATCTTTCGATTTGCAAGAAATTTGGCATAGCGTATTGAATTAAGTCTAGAATGATGTGGGTTAATAGCTGCAGGTATTCTTCTTCCTTTAAAAGAGCTTCAAATATTATGCTTCTTTTGAAAGAGCTGGAGATGCAAGTATTCTTCCTCCTATAACAGAGCTGCAGGTTTTCTTCTTCCTATGAAAGAGATGCAGGTACTCTGCTTCATGCGGAAGCGCTGCAGGCATTCTTCTTCCTATGGAAGAGCTGCAGGAATTCTTCCTTTCAAATATTCTGCTTCCTTTGAAAGAGCTGGTGGTATTTATCTTCCTATAGGAGAGCTGGAGGTATTATTTCTCCTATATAAGAGCGACAGGTTTTCTTCCTCCTATAGCAGACCTGCAGGTATTCTTCTTCCTGTGGAAGAGCTGCAGGAAAGTTGGAAGTATTTTACTTCCAATAGGAGAGCTGGAGGTCTTCTTCTTCTTAGATGAAAACTGTAGGTATGCTTCTTCCTGTGAAAGCGATGCAGGCATTCTTCTTCCTGTGGAAGAGCTGCAGCTGTTCTTCTTCCTATGGAAGAGCTGCAGGTATTCTCTTTCCTGTGGAAGCTATTCTTCACCATTTGAAAGAGGTATTCTTCCTCCTATAGGAGAGCTGCGGGTGTTCTTCCTCCTATAGCATAGCTGCGGGTATTCTTCATTCTGTGCAAGAGCTGCGGGTATTCTTATTCCTATGGAACAGCTGCATGTAATTTTCTACCTATAGGAAAGCTGGAGGTGTTTTTCATCCTATAGGAGAGCTGGAGGCATTCTTCTTCCTGTGGAACAGCTGCAAAACTTCGTTTTCCTGTGGAAGAGATGCAGGACTTCTTCCTATGGAAGAGCTGCTGGTAGTCTTCTTCTTGCCGATTTACATAATTTTTTATACACAAACAATTTTAATCTGTCCGTTTGAAATGATATTTATCTTAGGTTGCAGAATGGTATATGTGTCGATTGAATTGAGTGCGTTCATATATAGAAAAAAATTACATAATTAATTGTGAAGCCAGTGGTCCTTCAAATATACACCGTCTCGATGCATAGTGGTGAATGGTATGATATAGTCGGCCCGTTCGACTTTACTACTTTCCTTACTGCTTTATAGTAGATTCTGATAATTTTTATACGTTGTGCTAAAGTTAAGCTATCCATTTTCGTCAATGTCAGACTTTCATTTGAAAAAAATATAGTTTAACAAGTAGTTGGACAGATTTCGAATTCCGAATTCTCATGCTTTTGAAACCATGTTAACCCTTATATAAGGCTCATCGATAATAGTTGGGCTTCATTGACCCAATTTAACTATCAGATATTCTACAGAGGTTCTCTTACATCAATATATAATTTTTTTGTTTACAATTTCATAAATATCCACATTTATGGCTTTTAATTAAAAATTCCACTTATATATGGGCAATATTGCCAATTTTTTAATATTCCATTTTCAAAAAATCAGCTTTTTTGTTTTTGTGGCACATCAATGATTTTTGGTACACATATAGAGAAAAATGTTCTGACTCCGAAACCGTTCGCGATCAAATTTTTGGTTGATGCGCGCAAAAGTTATCGAGGTTTTAATTTTGGGCATAAGAAAAAAATCTTAAAATTACGCCGTTTATTATATTGACCAAAAACGCTGATATATATCTTCCTCCGTAAAATAAGAATATGAATATATTATAATAATCACGATAAAGTTGCACATCTTCGCGAAATATGAGAAAAATAATAAAAATATAGCAGATTACATCAATATTTTCATTATATTAATGACATACACACATCTACAAATCAATTTAAAAATATCTACATAATCTAAACACCATGATGAATCAAATGATATCAAAATCACACAAGTCCGTGTAGCGGTTTCTAAATCACAGCGGCAACAAAACAAGATATTGAGGAAAAATATTTGTTTTTGGTTCGAAAAAATAATGTCATCATATTTATTTTTTTAATTGTATACATGAAATTTCAGAAAAAAATGTTGGGGTTATTCTGCTATTTTACCCGAATTTCGCCGAAAAATTTACACATATATTATAATAATAACTTTTTGTGTATAAGTATACGCCTTGCGGATTATATCAAGACCCTTCCGATAAATCTTAGTATTCTATAAATAGGAATAAATCTTAAAATAAAATAATATTATGAAATATACATTTTAAATTGCGTGTAAATCGCGTAATTCTCAAAATCATTTGATGCGCATGCGGTTTCCAGGATGTACTGAAGTTTATCTTCCATTTCATGTATATTTTGCGAAATTTCATTTGACGGCTAAGATGTGCCACACGTTGCATTGAAGTACCTAAAAAATCGTAAAACGCGAATAATTTCCGAAAACTCCATATGCCATTAACGCGCATCCGATTTCGGTGTGCACCCTAAAAAAATACATCGATCTATACCGATTTCAATGTGGTCCATTAAGAACCATGGATGTGCCAGCTCACACTATTTTTGAGATAAATTGAGTCTAAATCGCGTAATTCTCAAAATCATTTGATACGCATGCGGTTTCCAGGAAGTACTGAAGTTTATCTTCCAATCCATATATATTTTGCGAAATTTCATTTGACGGCTAAGATGTGCCGCACGTTACATTGAAGTACCCAAAAAATAGTAAAACGCGAATAATTTCCGAAAACTCCATATGCCATTAACGCGCATCCGATTTCGGTGTGCACCCTAAAAAAATACATCGATCTATACCATTTCAATGTGGTCCATTAAGAACCATGGATGTGCCAGCAAAATCTATTTTTGAGATAAATTGCGTACATCTCTCTTTCGGCTGAAGTTTTTAAAGTTATCTTTTCGAAAAAGATCAATATCCGTATGAGGTCATTTATTGAAGCGGAAATGATACACAGAAAACGCAAATAAATCCGCGATATTTTCAAAAACATTTTTTTCCAAATTTCGTGTTTTTGGAAGGGCAGTTCCCGCCGTTCTAGTAGATGGATTTTCACGAAGAAGATTTTATATCATCCGAAACGTAAAAAACCTTATTGATCGCGGGTACCCATGTCATTCAGTTGACAGATCTAAAAATTTGGCCCGAAAAATAGGTTTTTTAGAAATTTGATCGCACAAAATTCGCACCTTCGGATGAGTATTACTCTGAAGCTGTGCATACTACATACACAAAATACATATCAAATTACGCAGATTCGCGACTAAAATAATCTTATAATCGATTTTTATAAATTCCTGTTTGCGTATTAAAGCTAGAAGTAAAATTAAAAAAACACTCAAAATCGAGCTTCAAAATGTCAGCATCATTTAAAGGTAGATGCAGTGAAAATTTTTAAAAATGATATATAAGGGGCGTAGTCTCCATTTTGTTGGATTTTAGTTTTATTTTGACGCGAAGACCGTGCAATGAGTGGCTTAGTCACAAATCGATAGAGAACATAAAAAAACTGGTTCGCCTCAACGTGTTTTTACACATTTTTTTACATTAAAGTAGACACAGCTTCCACCAAAATAAAGTTTGGAGGTCAATATCATGAACAGTTTGCAACGACAGTTCAATTTACCCAAAACTATTCACTTTTTTTCATATACTTAAGTAATTCCCGAGTTATAAAGGGGTGAACCTCCGCTTCAGCTATGTTAAAAAATTGGCAATATTGCCCATATATATTTTTTTTTTTTCAAGATAAAAACTTTAAAAAGTATTTTAATAAAAAACATCAAAATTACTTTGCCATTGTCTTTGGCAAGTTATTTAATTTCTTTTAAGTTTTTCGTTTCTTGTTTTTTTTTCTGCTTCACATCAAATTTTTTCTTCATTAGCTTTCAATGAAGTGTTACTTAACATTGATGTACTTTTTGTTGCTGCTAAAATCATACTTATTCGATTTTCATTCTTCTTATTTCATTTCAGGTCTTTTAACAAAAACAACAACAACAAAAATAATATCTTAAACAAACCACCCACCAAAACCCACCAAACAAACCAAAACCCAAAAAAAAGTAACTAAAACAACACACACACACAAAAAGAAACAGCAACAACAACTAAGTTTTCTTTTTTCGACTCTCCTGCGAACGAAAACTGTGTCCTGCACATATTTCCTTTTATTTTTTCTTACAAATCAATGGAAAATATTTTTTACGGCAACATTTTGAGGAGAGCAGAGAAAAATCGAAATTAAAAGAAAAAAAATCGAGAAAAAGAAAAACTTTTTCATTTCCGGTTCATTTAAAAATAAAGTTCCCTCCAAAGTTTGGCTGTATAGGGGGATGCACAAATACATGCAAACCGTGGCCGCTTTACGTAGAGAAGATAGTTTGTAAAGAATTAAAAACAAAACGAAAATAAAGAAAATAACCAAAAAATCAAAACAAAACCAAGCCGAAACAAAATATCGAACAATTCATACATTCATTTTTTGGAACGAGGAGAGTAAATGCATAACCCAAAACCAACAGGAACTTTATAGCACTCTGCTTGTACAACAAGAACAACAAAAACAAATACGGAAAGAAATTCACCAACAAGTCAGCAGCAGCTGCAGCTTTGAGGAATACCATTCAACATAACCATCGTCGAGTTCTTTAACACTCATCCAACACGGTAGTTAACACATTCTCACAACTCCACCACCAACAAACAACAACAAGAATAATAACAAACCCCATCGTGTTTACATTTGTTTGAGTGAGCCGAACAAGAGAGTTCTCTTTCTCTCGGGACGTAATCATCAGTTGCCGAGTCTTGTTTGTTCATCGTCATCATTGAGTAAGGTGAGTTTCCCGTTAATGCACGACCACTAGTAACAAACAAAAGAAGAAAGTAAGAGTGAGAGAGCAAGAGAGAGTACATATTTGTTTCCGTTGGTTGTAAGTAAGCAAGGCGATGTTACACCGCAACACAAACAAAACGCACTATCTCACACTCACACATGTACCGCTTTGTAGTTGTTGTTGTCTTGAATAGGGGTTTCTATTGGAATTGAAAATGGAATTTCATTTGTTTACATTTTAGAGATGTCTGTTGTGGCATTTTTTTGCATTTTAAGGCCATTTGAAAGGGGTTGAGAACGTTTACATGTGGGTTATGTGTATTAAAAAGGGTTATTTATGAAATATGGAAATAAATAAAATAAATTAGATATTTGCGGATAATTTAATTTTTGTAATTTACGGAAATTTTTTTTAGCCAGAAAAATGAAAAAAAAAAATGTAATAAATAAATAAAAAAGCAATTTATATTAATTTCAGTTGGTTTTGATGCTAACATATTGTTGGTATAATATTTTTTTACAATGTCGAATTTCAATATGGTAGAAAAACCCCTTGGAGAAAAATTGGCCTTTACAAAGATCCACCTTTTTTGAGCCACATTTTTATTCTTGGAAAAAAAGTGTCGACTGATTTTCTGATTGATTTCAAATTTATTTTCATGTTTTGTTACAGTTCTCACGTGACGTTATCGGTAGATTTTAGACAGTTTAAACTCAGAAACACTAATATTTAAAAAATCTCTGTGAATAGCATGCAAACCTTCAGTGGAAGGTTTTTTAGAACATTCGCTTAGATCATTCCAGGTCATATAAAAGAAATCTTTAATATATTCAGGTTTAATAAATGGCTCATCTTAACCTTTTAGAACAAACCTTAAAAAATTAAAGAACAATGAGAGAGAATATTAAAAAAATAGAATAGAATAGAATAAAAGAGAGCAGCTATTCAAAACTTAAAAAAATTGAAGTCTTTGAAAAAAATTAAGAAAAATCAAAATTTTTCAATTTTTTTAATTAATATATTCTTATATATAATCACATTTTAATAATAATTTTTAAATATCAAAATATTAAATTCATAAAATCTTTAGAAAAAAAATTGAAATAAAAAATCTGAAGAAAAGTTTTTTCTAATTTAAAAAAATTAAAAAAAAAATAAAACTAAAAAAAATTGCCAAAATCTACAAAAATATTTATTTTAAAATTTGGATTTTTAAAAATATTTTTTTTTCAGAGACAAATATTGCACTTCCACAAAAAATAATTATGAAAATTAAAAGTTCATTAAAAAAATTATAAAATTAAAAATATATATATATATATTTAAAAATCGATTATTACATTTTTTTATACCCTTTACCACACTGTGGTACAGGGTATTATGTCTTTGTGCATATGTTTGTACCAGGCAAAAGTAATCGAGATAGACCCATGGTTCCTTTTGAGAATATGCAGAGAATTACTTTCTGAGTCGATTGACGCATGTCCGTCCGTCCGTCCGTCTGTCCGTCCATGTATTTTTGTGAACAAAGTACAGGTCGCATTTATGATCCGATTTGGATGAAATTTGGCACAGTTCACTTATTTGAAATTGGAGAAAATCGGTTCAGATTTAGATATAGCTTTCATATATATTTTCGTCCGATTTTATGTAAATGGTGCGCCAAAGTCCCTAAATATATTTCGATTTGCATGAAATTTGGCATAACGTACTAAATTAAGCCTAGAATAATGTGTGCTAAGTTTCATGAAATTCGGTTCAGATTTAGATGTAGCTCCCATATATATTTTCGTCCGATTTATGCACCAAACTCCCAATTTTTGTCCGATTGAGACGAAATTTTGCAAAGAGTACTGAATTGGGTTCAGATTGATGTCTGCGAGGTTTTGTTAAAATCGGTTCAGATTTAGATATAGCTCCCATATAAAGTTTCGTCCGATTTTTTGTGAATGATACACCAAACTCCCAATATTTGTCCGATTGGGACAACATTTTGCATACCGAATGCAATTTAGGAAACAATGATGTGTGATAAGATTTGTTGAAATCGGTTCAGATTTCAGATATAGGTCTTCTATATATTTTCGTTCGATTTTATGTAAATGATGCACCGAAGGGCCTATGTTTGTTCGATTTACACGAAATTTGACAGAGGGTATTATAGTGTAGGTATGATAGAGGTATGTATGGTGTATGCAACGGTTGCTCAATTAGCTCCATGTGTTTATATTTAGCTCCCATACATAATTTTATTATTTTGTCCGTTAGACTTGCATTGATTTTCATTGATTTCCGAATGGTATGCGTATGAGGTTTTTTTTCATTTGGTTCAAATACCTATCTAGATAGAACATTTAATTTCGCCCGATTCCATCTCAATGGTCCGATTCCAAAGATTCTATGTCTGTTATATCCACAGGGTATTATAAATATTATCATAGAGTCTGTGCCGTCCGACTTTTGAACTTTCCTTACTGGTTTTTTAATGACTATACATTTTATACCTATATTATTTTTTGCAGGATACTATTTTATATTTTTGCAAGACAAGAAATTGTCTACAAATATGACTTCTCATAACTTGTTGAGTACACATTTTTTTACAAATTCCCATTTATTTTAGGATTATTTTAAGGTCAAGTATTTTTTATAAATAATCCTAGTGAAAAGGTTTATTATTGGCCTTATATTTTTCTTAGGTATTTTTTAGCCCACTATAATCAAACATAGCAACTCCGATCATGTAGCTCATTTCGAAAGAGAAATTAATAAAAAATATTTACATGAATGATCCTTCGGCCTAAAAAGGCATAAAAACAAAACCTAAAAAAAATAAATAAAAAAAAAATTACAACGGAATTTTTTCCATAAAGGGAATTTTGTATGAAATTTGTGAATTTTATTCTTCCAAAAGCCTAATTTTTTGATACCATTTATCTGAATTTTATTCTAATATTTATCAATTTCCAAAATTATTTCCTTAATTTCTCCAAATAGTCATACTGCACTCCATTGTACATTGCGCAATATTTTCCCTATTTGGTTTTGTTTCCTTATTTTTTATATGCGAATAGTTTGCCTTTAACTTCTCTTCAATTACATTGTTAGGCTCCCATTGTATGAATTCAACTACAACGCTCTTTAATACTCTTTATAGTGGTAGGCCGCTCTCTCTCTCTCTCCTTCGTCTTCCAATGTATTCCTTTTGCTAACTACATTTCAAACAAAACAAATCACAACACATTGTTTGGTTATTTTGTTATGAGAAGAGAGAGAGAGAGAGACACACACAGTTGGTCGCAAATCCAATAAGAAACCACAGTTATATGCAACAACAAATTAGACATAACGGCATCTCTTAACTGTTAATCTCTCTCTGGTTGAAAAAAGTAGGGAAAAAAACAACAGTTTTTTTTTTGCAATGTTTTTTTTTGTGTAGTTATTGTAAGGTGTAGTGGGAGTGTGTGCTTGTTTGTGCGTGCCTGCATGAGAATACAACCATGGATGGATAGTAAAAGTTGTGTGGCAGTCAGCCAGCATCGCCGTTGTTTGTTTTTTAGTTCAGTGATAGCCCGCGCCTTCCTTGTGACAAACACTCTCTCTCACACACAATATTCATAGAATACAAAAAAAAGGATAATCACAACAAAACAACAACGAAAAATTGTCACAAGAGAATGAAAGAAGAAGAAGAAAAAAAAACGAAAACAAATCACAGAGTCACGCGAGACCGAGACCACACCGCACAGCACATTTGAAAATATCTGAAGAGCTGCTGCAAAAGACCTACGAAGCGGTATTGGCAAATAGTTTCATTCCGCAAATCGTATGAAAAAGTAATGCAAATTAACACACAGAGGAGGAATAATAACAAAACGAAACGAAGCGAAAGGGGGAGTAAATAAATAACAAGACGACGAGACACAGCAGCAGAAGAAGAAGCAGAAAAGTGATGTTGATGGCGTGTCAAGCTGGCATTTAGCAAAATAAAAAAAAAATCGGATAAAGGAAAAAATAATATTTTAAATCAAGAAAAAAAAAAAATAAATGAAAAAATAATAATAATAATATTAAATAGAAGAAAAAGCAAATATTATAGAGTGTGTGAAAAAAAAAATATTAAGTGTAGTGTTGTAAAGAAAAAAATAAAAAAAAAAATCAATATTGAAAAAATATTTAAGAAATTCCTCGTAGGAAAATCCTTGAAAATATGTGTAATAAATCCTAGAAGTGGTCAGTTCAAAAAAAAAAATCTATTTCGTGGCATTGCAAATCTTTAACATCAACCATCAACCAAAAAAAATATATTCCTATACCCTATAGTCTTTGCTGCCATTATAGTATATCGTATGCCTACTGATTGCCAGTGTTTCGTTTTTTTTGTGTGCCAAAATCTCTCAGCTGAGTGTTAAGGAATCAAGGATTTGCCAACATCTCTTTTGACAAGGCAGCAACAAAAAAGAAAGAAAAAAGCAACAGCAACAACAACACTGTTGTCGTCATCGACATTGATTGTAATAGCAGCAGCAGCCTCAGCCCCAGCACCCCTACCAACACCACCGTCATCATCATCGCCATATTAGGTGTTATCCTGCAGCCACAACACAGCAGCTTACAAATATTTGTCGAGTCATTTTTTTGTGTCTAAAGGTAAGTCCATTCTTTTGTTTTTATTTTATCTCATTCTGCACCTCAAAAAAAAAAAAAAAAAAAAAAATGTTTTGGGGGTACAAATCTCTTTTCAAATTTACTTTTTTTTTAAAAAATTATATAAGGCTCTTCGGAGGATATATTACTTCTCATGTTATATATATATTATATGTATATTTTGTAATCTATTACTTGGTCATAATATTTTGTCAATCCATCTTCACCACAGCCCATTTTTGTTATTTGTTTCCTAATATGCCTTGGGTTTGAGATACGAGTTTGCAAAAAAAAAAAAAAAAAAAAACACAAAAATCCGAAAAGAAGGGAAAGGGAAAAAACAATATGTACACATATTCAATAACATGTGTTGTTTCTTTGAAAAATCCTTAAAAAGGACTGCTCCCCCATTTTCACTTTGATGTGCAAAAACGGAACTTATTAACAGATTTTGGGATGGCCCTACGTTTTTTGCATTCCCTCTGTATAGATTAAAAAAAAAATTTAAGATATTTTTTCAAGAGTCTAATAATGGCGTAAAAATGTTTTTTCATGCGTCTAATTTTGACGTAGGCGTAGGGGATGGTAGATACCAAGCAACGGCTCTGATTTGCTTTAACATGGTGAAGTCCAGGCTTATCTTGGTCCCTCTTCATCAATTGTGGACACTGACCTCCCCGCGGTGTCACCTGGGGTAGCTATTTTCCATCACCCGTTGAAATAGTGAGCTAATATTTGACGCAAAATCACCCATACTTACTTGCCTGGCTTATGACAGGAGCCGAGCTTAGAAAAGATTTTCAGGCGCATCGGTCTTTTGCGCAGTTTTTCCAATTTGAAAGATCATTTTCGGCAATGTTGTCTTCGACTTGATCTTTCCATCGTATTCGTGGCCTTCCCCTTCTGCATGAACCATCCGCTGGTTCGCTGTTATTTGCCTTCTGCGCTGGGGCATCTTCATCCATTCTCACAACATGACCTAACCAACATAGTCGCTGCAGCTCAATACGTCTAACAATGTCGATGTCCGAGAATAGCTGGTACAACTTATGGTTCATTCGATGGCGATATTCACCGTCAACGCAGATCGGCCCATAGATCTTTCGGAGAATTTATCTCTCAAACACTCCAAGAGCTGCCTCATCTGCCCGCGTAAGTACCCATGCTTCAGATCCATATTACAGCGTCTTGTAGAGTGTGAGTTTGGTCTGGCGGGAGGTGGCCTTGCTTTTGAGTTGTTTGCTCAGACCACACGGTTCTAACATAGGTATGGATTTTTTAAAAATATTTTTTGCAAGAGTCTAAAATAGGCGTGAATTAAAAAAAATATATATTTTTTTTCGAGGGTTTAAAATAGGCGCGGATTTTTAAAAACTATTTTTTCAAGGATTTTAAATTGGCTCTGATTGGCTTTAACATGGCGAAGTCCAGGCTTATTTTGGCCCCTCTTTCATCTCAATTGTGGATACTGACCTCCCCGCGGTGTCACAAAATAGCTACCCCATTTTCATCACCCGTTGAAATAGTGAGCAAATATGTGCCACTAGTTCACCCATAAGAATTAGTTGCCCATACTCGGAAAACTTCTCCTACTATGAAAAAGCAAAGAAAAAGGAAACCAAAACCAAATCCCCCTAATGTTGACGACTTCGCGGCAGCAAAAAACATGGTGGTTAGCAGCACCAGATTCAAGCATCTCGATATACACAAGGCTGGATTTCTCCTGATCAAGCAAAGAGAAATCAAATTGATCATGTTGTGATAGACGGAAGGGATGGTACGATCAGGAGTCTCGAAATGCTACTCATGTGAAAAAACGCAGCGTATAGGGCAACCCTGCAGACAGTAGCAACACGTAATGTGATGGAGAATATTCGGTAGAACAGGAGAGGGGAGAAACGTGTTTTCAGAAAAAATAAGAAAGAACAAGAAAAACGTGAGCAAATCGAGATGTACAGGAGTCAGAATGAAGTCCGGAAATTTTATCAACGAGTGCAGGCACATCCAGGTCACCAGGTTTCCTTCTTCATCTCTACAGGAGAAGAAGGAAACCTGGTGACAGATACAGACAGCGTGTTGAGAATCTGGAAGGAGCATTTTGAAAAACTTCTGGTATCAAACAATAGCGGTGAAGAGGATACCCCAGAACCAATAAAAGATGGTGGTATAGAGTGTATACCACCTAGCCAAGATGAGGTCATAAAAGCAATTAATCGGCTCAAGAACAATAAAGTAGCAGGAGCCGACGGATTACCAGCCGAACTATTAAAGACTGGTGGTGAGATGCGATTGAAGCCAATGGTCAATGACATTATTGGACCATATCAATGCGACTTCGGACCTGGCAAATCCACCATTGACCAGATTTTCACTTTGGAAAAGACCCACGAAAAACACATCGACACATACCACCTATTCGTCGACTATAAAGCCGCATTCGACAGCCCTATCCGTTCAGAGGTGTTTAAAGCCATGTACAAGTTCGGCATTCCTGCAAAATTAATATGCAAGATAACTTTAAGTGGCACAAGCTCAGTAGTTAAAGTCGGAAAGGATCTGTCGGAGCCCTTCAATGCCAAACGAGGATTTAGACAAGGTGACGGTTTGTCGTGTGACCTGTTTAACATTCTGCTGGAAAAGATCATACGAGATGCAAATGTAAACGGAAATGGCACTCTGTACACCAAACAGCATATGTTGCTCGCCTACGCCGATGACATCGATATAATGGGCCGAACATTGCCAACGGTAACAGCCACCTTTGAACAAATTGAAAAGAAGTCAGCCAAAGTGGGTCTGGCAGTAAACGGCGAGAAGACCACACTGATGGTATCAACGCGCAAAACGTCCAATAGACTCGGACCAACTGTGGAACTTGAGAACTACAGCTTCGAGGTAGTTAAAGATTTTATATATATATATTTTATATACGAGAAGGGTTGTGATGGCCAAAAGGTCCTACTATTGTCTAAGTAAGCAGTTTAGAAACAAGCCACCACCCGCCAAACCAAACTCACACTTTACAAGACGCTGATACTACCCGTGCATTAATATGGATCTGATGCATGGGTAATTGCGCAAGCAGATGAGGCAACTCTTGGGGTGTTTGAAAGAAAAATTCTCCGAAAGATCTACAGGCCGATCTGCGTCGACCGTGAATATTGGCGTCGAATGAACAACGAGTTTTACAATTTATACGCGGACATCGCCATAGTCAGTCGTATTGAGCTGCAGCGACTACGATGGCTAGCCCATGTGGTGCGAATGAATGAGAATACCCCAGTTAAAAAGGCATATAAAAGCGAGCCTACTGATTTTTCCTGTAAAAGGGGAAGGCCACGAATCAGATGGAAAGACCATGTAGAAAACAACATCTTGGAACGTGGTCTTTCAAATTGGTGGAGATGCGCACAAGACCGACGCGCTTGGAAATCTGTTTTATGCTCGGCTTATGGAACTACCGTTCTGTCACAAGCCAGCTAAGTAAGTAACGTAGGCGTGGACTTTTTAAAAATATTTTTTTATGTGTCAGATTATCCTTGAAAAAATAATTTTAAAAAATCCACGCCTTTTGGTCAGATTATCCTTGAAAAAATAATTTTAAAAAATCCACGCCTTTTGGTCAGATTATCCTTGAAAAAATAATTTTAAAAAATCCACGCCTTTTGGTCAGATTATCCTTGAAAAAATATTTTAAAAAATCCACGCCTTTTGGTCAGATTATCCTTGAAAAAATACGCCTTTTGGTCAGATTATCCTTGAAAAAATAATTTTAAAAAATCCACGCCTTTAGGTCGGATTGTCCTTGAAAAATTAATTTTAAAAAATCCACGCCTTTGGGCGTGGAATCAGATTATACTTGAAAAATTAATTAAAAAAATCCACGTCTATGAGTCAGATTATCCTTGAAAAATAAATTTTAAAAAATCCACGCCTATGCAGGGCATTTAATATTCGTAGTATTCCGCCACCATCAACAACTGGCGAATATTTTTCGGTGTCTTTGACGTTTTGTTTGTCTTTTGACTTTCGTGATGTTAATGACGGTGGTGGTGATGACGACAACAACGACGATGACTACATTCTTGTTGTTGTTGTTTTTGTGATTTTTTGTTAATCCTAAAACCGCTTTTAGTTTTTCTTGATTTCGTTGTTGTAGTTTTTTGTTGTTTTGCTCCTTTAAGTCCCTTTTCATTCACTATACGCCACTGAATAGCACGATGCCTGCCGAGGGTAAGGCGGTGTGGGATATGTAGTTTATTTCAATTTTGGTTTATGCTACCAACACATACACGCACACACCTCTAATATTATTTAGGTTGTTTGATATGTTAGTGCGTGTGTATGATACACATACATACACATGTTTTTTTTATGATTTGTTTGTTTTTTGTGGTTTTTGAGCTGTGCCCAGTTTTGCAATCGCGTGTTTTGGGTGCTTTTAAAGCAAAAACAATTTGCTTTTAAAAAAGTGATGTCCTGCCTTTGAATTTTCTCAGCACAAATACCAGAAATATAGTTAACATTTTTTAGGCTTGTCCTACTAATACGAGGGTAATGTAGAAAGCCCTTTAGGAGCCTTAAAACTAATCGGCTCTTGTAATATTTTTTTTTAAATGTCCTCAGCTGGACTTAACCTACACATTTAACATAGATTGCCAATGTAGGCCCATAGGTACCTCGAAGGACCTCAATATACCTTTAAAGTTCAAAAAATGTGCCGATGTTAGAAGTCGAACCTAATCACATTTTCACTGGTTCGGTATTTCATATTTCTGGAAACTTGTCTTTGATTGTTGTCAGGCCGCTATTGTGTTATAGTTGTTGTTGTTACCACGATGAGATTGTGATATTTCTTTATTACAATGAAAAAAAGCAGAACCACACAAGCAAATATTTATTTGTTTATTTGCCTTTCACGGTTAGAGACAGAATAAACAAAAAATAAGGCAAAAGAAGAAGATTTAGCAAACAATCGGATTCCAAACAAATAAAAACAGCATGACAGCACAACCCAGCAAATACTTGGCCTAACAAGTTGTGGTTGAATTGAATTTCTTAAATTTCAAAATCTTATTAAAGACTGTGGATAAATTATTTTTAAATTAATTTTTTTAGAGGGTCTGGGGGGATAATGCAAGAATATAATAAAAATTGCATCTCTTCTATCAACATATTTTTCTGTGGGGAATAGGATTCTTGGATATTTGTTTACAATTCCAATATTACAGAATTGTGAAATGCTACAATTTTTTTCGATACAGATTATGGGTAGTGAGTGTAAATCCGTCTGATTTTTGTTTGATTTATGAAATATTTCGCGTAACAGGTGGTGGTGGTCGTATGATTAATATTAAATTGGTGCACCTATGGTGCGTATAAGTAATACAAACATAAATTGATTATACGCTCCAGGGGGGTAAGCAAACATGTAATAATCGTTTTAATGTGGACCATGCGTCAAATGTGGACCACCCCCCATATCTTAGAAAATGCTTGAAATATGTCAATGCCGCCTTGATAAATATTTTCCTTATTAGTGAAAACAAACATCAAAATTGGTTTTTAATAAATAATTGCAATGTAGAAAATTTTGTAGTAGAAAATGTAGCTCTGATTGTAAAAGTTTGATTTGAACATTTTTTAGCACAAAAGTCGAACGTTTTTGCAAAATAGTCAAACACTTTGTTTTTCTCGAATATAAAGAAGTTATGTGGTTTTTCTAGTTTTCTTTAACAAAAATATACGTTTAGCTGTAATTACAATCGGCGATTTTTAATTTTTATTCATTTTTGAGGCCGATAATTATTTTTAAATAAAAATATTCAATGTCGGGTAATGTGGACCACTATAAAAATTGGGACCTTTTTATGAGGACGAGTTCAAAACATGGACGCATTTAATATGCGAGTAGGTATTCTATCCTCTGAAAACTCGATATGCGAAATTACAGGTGTTTCGGTTGGATACTGAAGCAAGGACCTTCAAAATACCGCAAATGGGGCGGTACCCTTAAATGGGGACTTTTCCAAAACATAAACCCATATATTTTTGCATTCACTGTTACCCAAGAGTGTAATAAATTAAAATTTATCACAACCAAACCACGACCTACCTTTAACTTACTAATACTCATTACCCACACATACTGGTCCACATTACCCGCCAAGTTATTTTTATTTGCAGCTTAGAGTTTTTTGAAATATAATGCAATAACATTTTTATAGACAAATATATATAATTTTTGACCTGGAATATATTTAGCCAACAAATCTACCATGTTGTGAAAACAATTTGTTTTCAGTTTTTACCGTTGGTACGCCCAAAATATCAAAAAAAGAAAATGGTGGTCCACATTAGATGCAATAATAATCAGACAAGGACCTTAAACTATATTAGTACAAAAACGACTGATAAACTTTAATTCTAATCATCCCCGAAAAATGTAGATAAATACGGCAACAAATTGTATTTCTACTTACTTACATAGCTGGCTTGTGACAGAACGGTTGTTCCATAAGTCGAGCTTAAAAAAGATTTTCAACCACGTCTGTCTTGTTCCGATATGTCTTCTACTTCATCTTTCCAT